>NW_003314328.1:0-1778 GCF_000143415.4 Selaginella moellendorffii | reverse complement strand
AGAAGTTCCAAGCAGACACTTTGTTCAGCAAAGGACATTTTACTCTTAGAGATGTTGTAAATGAGTTCCTCCGGTGCTTTACCAGTTCCTACACACACAAAGAGTTATGAAATGTCTCACAAATTTTATAAGAACTTACGAACGCGAGAACAAATCTCGGCAATGCTATCAAGCCATTCCTGCCCGCGTCGTATGTCTGCAATCGAGAGCAACTTTTTCACCTTTGTTCTCTTCGTATTCAAAATTCGCTGCTCAATCGCATGCCACTCCATCTCCTTCTGCTGCTCGTCCCCTCGGGCATTTTTAAAGAATGACACTCTTTCTCCTTTGATTATGGGCTGCAAGAAACATTATGTAAGTTGATACATACTTCAATAATAATTTACCTTCGCCCAGACAGCAACTAGAAAATCAAGTGGCAGTTGGTACCAAGTCTGCAATTCTTGGCCTTTCCTAGCTGCTAGCTTCACTCGAATTGCTTCAAATACCTCACGATTGTACAACGTTTGGACCTCCTCTAGCGAGAGCATGCCCATAAACCGAAGGTGCTCAATGTCATGTACCAATGTATGAGCTTGAAACGCAAATTGGTTTAGCCTGCAGAAACACGATATTAGCTAAGTTTACAAAAAATAAATTCTTACATGTTGATCTTATGGCATGCCATGTTGAGCTTCACAGTGTGCTCCCGAGTCATTGGTTCGACAAGTGTGACTGGAACACTAATGTGTCGTTCTTCGTCATCTCGGAACTTCTCTTGAATGCACTTCCAAAATGCCAGCCACCTATGGTTTCCATCGATCACCCAAAAGAGCTTTCCAATGAACCCTGCTGTCTCCACATGTTGTCCTAAGAATCCATCAAACTCACGAGACTTTCGCAGCCATATAGGATCCCATTTTTCCTCAAGTTCAGTAGTCACTGACTCTGTCCGGCCGGTTCCAGGGAAAGTTGGTGAAACGATGAAGGTACCAGCTGTGCTCCCAAACCCGACCTCGGCAAAGGAGCTGTAGATAGCCATGTTGAGGTCGTAAGCTGAGCGCACCCAATGGCTTTGAACCAATCGGCACAAAGGAACTAGAAATCGATGAGGGCCATTCCACGCCATTTCCTGTAACACTTTACTGACTGTTCGTTCTTGAGCTTGGATAATTGTGTCCCGAACACGATCATTCAAGATGGTGTCAGAATCATGCATGCATAATCCCTCACCACCATTAGCTCCCCCTGCACCACCAGCCTGAGGAGCAGTAGGAGCAGCTACCATGCCCCCAGTAGCCTCTGTAGTAGATCCACCTACAACGCTACCAATAACGTCCTCAACTGGTTCATTGACCTGGCCGCGAGCAGCCTCAGCAACCGAAGGCATAGCACCCCCACCACCGCCAACATCATATGCAAGTACCCCACCACCAGTACCCGCAGCCTCAGGAACACCAGTACCAACAGCCTCAATAACACCAACATCGATTTGAGTGTTCATCTCAACATCCACGTCATTGTTATACTCATCGTTGCCTCCAGCATGACTAGCCGAAACTTCATTAGATACTTGAGATGAATCTCCACTCAATCGGCCAAGCCCACAGCGATCAAGGCGGCTGCCTTTTCCTGGAGATCGAGACCATTGAGGTTGGCCTCGGCGCTTCCTCTAAAATAAAAAGCAAAACTATTAAAACATCTAACTTGTAATGTAAAGCAAACCTGTGGCATTTGAAGTTCAAGTCCCTTTTTGGAAGTTTCTGCGGCACTTGCGTACTGTAGGCCCTGGGATAAAG
>NW_003314327.1:1092899-1098469 GCF_000143415.4 Selaginella moellendorffii | reverse complement strand
TAACCTATAGAGAGACACTTTATTTCATTCGAATCGTCGCAATAATAATGTTAACAATAAAGCATCACTTCAATGCCATCAACACCATAACAAAGCTAGAAGAAAGCAAAAAGTGAATCACCACTCCAAGCTCTTCAGCAATAAAGTTAATCATTTGAAGATACTTTACTCAGTGTCCTTCAGCAAAACTTAGTTATAGATAATACATCATCAAAGAGTGATTCATTACATCTAAGATTCAATATAATCCAACACGACTGACTAAACGTAACTAAATGATATTGATAGAGGTAGAATTGATACACCAACATGGAAAAACTATATAAATTTAATAACACAATTCTCCACAACACCATTTTGTAAAGCAAGCCCATCATTGATAAATCTTCATCAAGTGAAACAAGTGTCAAAAGTCCTCAACAAAGTCTATAAGTAATCATTAATTGCAAAGCAACTAATAATCACTTTTTGAACTTGTCTTTATAAGACCCAAACACTAAACTTATGCTATCAAGTCATATACTTATCCAACATGAAGGTAATATCATAAGTACAAGATATAAGAATATGGACAAGCATAGACTAAATGATCATTCAAATCTAATTGAATTGCAATAAGCTTACTAGCATATTTAGCCAATAGCTTAGAGCATGCTTTAAAAAGGTTAGCTATGCATGATCAACACTCAATCGAAATTAAAGTGAAAACCATGAAATGGACTCATATTGGTACACAACCTCCTTATAAACAAGGTATTAACACCTTAAATACAAATTACTAAGTTAGACATCAACATCCTCAACCAACACACAAGATTACCAAGACTAAGTCAAGATCAATGAGAGCTTACCATTTTTATAGAGTCTAATGAAATACAAGGTGCAATACTAAGCATAACACTATAAAAGAAAGGCATAAGGGCTATCTTTCTAGAAAAGTGCAATAGCAATTTTTCTACAGCAACTCTAGGCTTTATCCAACTCAATTGCTTTAGCCCCAAAGTTAGCATCCCTTTCGGACTGCATCATACAAACTACATACTAAGGTTTAAGCTAACTGAAGTCAACTCCTTTTACTAGTTTGTATTAGCTTTCAAAAAACGAAATGGTTTTCAGGAAAAATGATCAACAAATCAACCATTAGAAAAGTTTAAGAAAATTTATGGAAAATTTTCCATCCTATAGAAAGAATGACTCTCAATTTAGGAATACAAACCTTTAAGACTCAAGAAACTTCCTTCTACCTACAACTTCATAGGAAATATTAACTCTGGATATCTTTTAAGATATAAGCAAAATGTTGCATGGTCCATCCAGTCGGTTTGTTTACAAAATTGATCCACAAGCACCTTTAGTGTTAAAATGAATCGAAATGATGCTGTAGTGTATGAAAGCCACCTTGCTTGTAGATCCAACACAATTCCTCTCCAAAGTGTGGCAACCTTTCAAGAAAGAACACAAGATTTAAAGCAAAAGTGTGAGATAAAAAAGCTTACCTTGTCCATGAGAAGCATTTCTTCACTGTTCTTGCACATGACAAAACATCAAATCCAGCAGCTTCAAAAAGCTTGCATTTCTGGACAAAGATACTGATGCGGCCACAAACTGCATCAATCAGATAGTGTTGGGAGCAAGCCAGTAGTGACAATGCTTACCTCTTGGAAGGTGACAAATTCATGCTTTTTCCTGTCAAACATCACAAAAGCCTGTGAATTTCTGATGTGAGTAGCCAGTTTTCTTAAGACATATCGATCTTCGCTTCTTACCTGCTCTTCGAATGGAGAATGTGTAAGTCCCAGGCTTTGCAAGAACTCAGTTGTCCATTGCATGAGTAGAAGAGGACTATGTGAACAGGAAAAGAGCAGGCTGATAGATTTACCTGCAAGATGAATTCATGATTGAGAATTTCTCCAAATAGTAGAGTGTGTCAGCATCTGTAAGCTGGAGTTACTATGAGAAAACTTGGGAGGTCAGGTCTGAGATCTCTGAGAACAACTCTGTAAGAAAGAACTCGATGCCGATAACTTACCATGTCCATTTTTCTCATTTCAAGTGTGAACAAGGTTGAAAAAGGTTAAAGAAAGAGCAAACTAAATAAACTCACAAGATTTCAAGGACGTACCATTTCAGCAACAATGATCTTGCAGAAAGGAGTAAATCACTATAACAGTGTTCCATTTCTAGAACGTTGAGTCTCCTTGCCATTGCATATCTCACCTGAAAATCAAAAGAATGATAAGTATGAGTATTAGTTTCAAGCACGTTTACCCTTTGTGCATAATCCACTGGATGGGACTTTTCATGTGACAAGAGATATATAACAGGAAGATAATGAACCTGATTCCCCAAAAAATGGTTTCTTAAGCTTAGACAAAAATTCATCTGACCTGCATAAAATTGTGAAATTGGAGTAGCATCTGAGGGATCAAGCTTTTCAAAGAGATGTTGCCCCTGTGAAGGAAAAGGATGAGAGGCTATCAAGTTGGTGTTTCAAGCACATACTAGGATAGATCAAAATGAACATGTGGGTACTTAACCACAACAGGTTGTATTGGAAATCCAGGAACAAAGGCATTGGGCTTAAACGATATTAGAGCCTTTCCATTCGTTGTAGTAGCCTTGGGAAATAAAAGAAGACAAGGAAAATTGCTACACATCACTCTTCTCTGCATGAGCATCCATAAAATGTAGTGTTACATCCAGCCAAAGAGAAAATACTTTACCTTGATTTCTGTGATGGTACTTTTCTTTAAAGCTGGAGATAATCTATCCATGGGAATCACTTGAACCCACCAATTGTGATTTCCTTTATCAGATTGAAAGTGGCTTTCATGGGGCTATCAAGTCCCTAAGTTGGGAATAGAAATTATGGAGGTTGTGAGTTAGATTCTTCCAAGTGGTTGAAAGTATGGTTAAATGACTAAAGTATAATGGAAAAATTGGTGGCTTACTATTAGGTTTATAAATCTATATTGGTGGGATATGGCATTTATGTTGCATTTTGTCGAATAGAGTTGGCATTTGATACTTATATAAATCTTTGAAGTAATAATATGGGTTAGCTTATGGTGTTGCTCATGTAATAGCATCATAATAACTTTGACTAGATTCTCAATAATGGTTCATTATACTAAGCTGATGTTGGTACCTTAGTTCTTTGAGAGTTTGCCCTATTAAGATCTTATAAAGGTTGTAACATTCACTTATAAGAGCTTATTAGTGAATTCATTTGATACTCATAGTAACTTGTTAGATAGTGAAGGTGTATAATTGAGGCATTGATATTTCTTGTTAGTGAAAGTAGCATTTGTATGTCGAACAATAAGGAGTCTCCCTTAGGGACACTACACATGTGACTATCACCATCATTTTGTTAACGGTGACGATGATAAACTGACAGTGACATTGTATATGTAACTATCATCCATATCAGATTATTCTAGAATATTCTAAAATCAAGTTACTACTAAGTCAGTGCTGATTTATCATTAATTAATGCCATATCATTAGGGTTATGTGGGATGGATAGGGCAACGGCTATGGTTTCTGTGGTTGTTGTGGCTGACACTACACATGTGACCATCACCATCATTTTGTTAACGATGACGATGATAAAATGACAATGATATTGTATATGTAACCATCATCCATATTAGATTATTCTAAAATATTCTAAAATCAAGTTACTACTAAGTTAGTGCTAATTTGTCATTGATTAATGCCATATCATTAGGGTTATGTGGGATGGACAGGGCAACAACTATGGTTTCTGTGGTTGCTATGGCTACTGCTATAGTTGATCAGTTGGTTATTGTTTATAGAAGATTCAGAAGGCATCTCAGAGAAGATCTTAAGGATGAGAGGCTTGAAGCTGCTTTTCAACAACAATTAGTGCTGGTGTATTATGACATGTGCTTGGCAGTAGTTGGGAGTTGGTTGCAGCTGATGTCAAAAAGTAGCTGCGATCTTAGTGAACAACTAGAGTCTAAAAAATCCAAAACTTACTAAGAGACTTGCTGCCAATGAACAATTGTAGCTGTTATGTATGTTATGTTCATACTAATCATAACATACATAACAATTCTAATAACATCAGAGAATCTGGGCAATACCATCAATCTGGGATATATCATCATTCATCATACAAGTTGAATAAACTTTTATAATGCAGTATGACAAATTAGATGGAGATATAGACATATAAGTAGCTTTACATATGATAATTCATTTTCTTGACATGACAAGTTCCTATGTGTTCCTAATTGTTGTGATTGAGTTACTCTAGGGTAATACATATTTTACAAACACTTCTTGCATCATATTTATTTATAGTTAGATACAGAAGTTTTAGCTATAAAAAATTTCCAAATATATATTAGTTGGAAATGTCATGTACATTTCTGTTATTTTAATTTTTTAAAATTTTACATTCATATTTATACATGAAATGTTCATATTAATCATAACATACATAAAAAACCTTTATGGACCTTTATGGATAGGCCAAAACTATTAGTCATAGTTTTTTAAAATTATTCTACATTTTTAAAAATATGAAGGAGAAAATTAATAGATAAATCATGAGCTAAAAACCCTATTTTTCTTGAAGAACTAAAATAACAAAGTGAACTACTTAATTAATCAATAATTTCTAAATAATTTATTAATATAGTATAGTTCTTTTCTGAAATTATATAGTAATGCCATAATAATTTGAAAATGTTTAAAATTTTTAATCTTTAGATAAAACATAACCAAGACTATATTATCATATTGTTTTGTGATTATATTCTACTTAAATAATTTTTTTAATACTATAAATATTCTTTTATAATTTAATATAATTATAATGATATTTAGGCTTTTAAAGAATTCTTTCTTTATATTTAGTAAATTCAGTCAATCTGATTTAGAAATATTATATTATTATTTATATTTTATTATTTTAGTGTTGTCAGTAGTGTTTTAATAACATTATTTAGAATTATTTAAAAATAGCCAAACCTTTTATTGTCAGAGACAAATATCCAATCACATGATTATTTGATCAAAGAAAAGCTAGAATGTTTTTTTTTAAGTTTCTTATATTCCTGTTTGATATATAAATAGAAATACTATAATTGTAAAATGTTTTTGGTTTGCTTATGCAAACAAAAAGGGTAGTTGATGTACCTAGATTATACTTGGGTATTTGGGATATTCTACTGTCTAATTGTTGTTATTCATTAAGATTAGTCTTTTATTCATAATTTTCAAATATGTTTATAGTTTATAGACTTTCCCAAATACATCCTATTCTACCATCTAATGATTGATATACAATAAGATTAATCTTGCAAACTAAGTGTTTCTCTATGTAACACGCTGTTATTTCATGTTATATATCTGTGTTTGCCATAACAGTTTTTTAGTAACACAATTATCACAATGAAGGTTGAAATTCATATTCTTTACTGTTCATATATAGTTTTTTGATATTTTATAGGGCTTGATCTTCAGAGCTACCAAGTATCATTGGATACCATTCCATTGCATGCCCACAACCGGAGCACAATCACCATGAGTTACAA
>NW_003314327.1:1070240-1090688 GCF_000143415.4 Selaginella moellendorffii | reverse complement strand
CATTGCTGGTTCCAGCAGAGACCTCTCTAGGAGTAGATAGTGTCTCCTAGATTTCCAATCCTTCTCCCGATGAGTAGCAGGCTTCCAGATTGAATGAGCAGTAAAACTTGCTTAGAACTTCCTACCATTACTCAACCCTGAGATACTCTTTGATCCTGGGAGCTGCCTTGACCACATACTTCTTCCCCAAAGAAAACAATGTTGTGAAAGTAGGGCTTTGCAAGGGAACTCTACTCTGGAAGCATTGAGAGGATAAAAACCAGCACCTCATGGCTTCCTCTGCATGGTATCATTAGATACCATGAATCTAAGCAGTAAGAAAGCTAGGAATGCAGCTAGGAGCATGAATGTTGGGCTAAAGGACCTGTTTCAAATGGCAAGAGCATGAATGGATATGTCAAGATTCGTTCTTGAGGTCGAGCACTTGCCATGTGGTCATGTCCTCGGTGGGGCAGGACATGGCTATGCTGTTGTCATTCATGCATTTCTCTAGCTGTTAAAAATATTTTCTACACTAAGAAGCCTTTCTGATACTTTTGGTGGTATGGCACAGACCAATTGTGCTCGATAGAAGGTACAAGTCCTCCAAGGCTTCAAGGCTGCAATGCCTGCTTGGCTTCAATCAAAACTTGTCTGGGTAAGCGATGACAATCTAAAAACGTTTAAATCTATTAACCACTTAAGTAACACAAGTTCAGGAAATATTAGAACCTCAAAAATGAACAAATATTAATTTACAGAATCATTAAAGTATATTTTTATATCAGAAAACTATTTTACATTTACAGAATTTTATATCTACTTCCCATCAGAGCTGGGATCCCTGATTTTATTTTCTGCTGGAATCCCTGCTAATCTTTTTTTCATTTATTTTTAAATAATTACAAATTAAAAGAAAATTAATTGTTTGTAAACTTGATTTCTTTTATAAAAGGCTTTGTGATTATAATTACTCTTATAGATTTTATAGATGCTCATGATAAATCTTAGAAGCATACAATATACACTAATTTATTCTATGTTGCACTATTAGCTATAACTTTTCTATCCCAGTAAAGTGTTTTCAAAGACTTATTTTGGTCCAAGCCAGCAGAGTTGGATTCCTTGCTAGTAGTAATGAAAATAGAAGAAATGGTAGGAAAAGTTAAACCATGTAGTAAATATTCTTTCGAAGGCACAGAGATGGGGAGGAAAGTTCAAAAGCTAGACAACTAAATCCGGTGTGCTCCGTTGAGGAATTAAGAACAAGCACTGGTGATCTTGCATTGTCAGCATCAAGCTGGCTTCCAAAGTTTTAACATGACCTTTCAAAAGTGTGGATGCAAGGCTAGGGGTGGCGGAGGCTTCCATAAAACGGATGAAAGTAGAAAATTTTAACACTAGTGGCAATTAGTTAAATTCACAAAGATAACTAGAAAGCTTGGAGGATCTAATGACCACTTTGCTTCTGAGATAGCTAGCGAGATCTGGTACGTAGCCTATGCAAGATGATTTGAAATCAATAGAGTTCCTTCTTTGTGTTTTTTTTTTCCAGTAATCTGGATATCAAAGTCCAGTAATGCAATTCAGGCGTTAAATCAGCCCTTGAAGGTGCAGCTTTGGCAAGAAAAAATGTGGCGTTTTAGGAGGAGAAATTGTTAAAGTATTTAGAATGTTTGAAAAGCTGAACGAGCTTAATGTTGGGCAAGCTGATACGAATTTCAAAGAGAAGACAGCAGGATGCAAGTCATGCTACATAAAAACCCTAAAGAATGCTACAAGATAGACATGAAGTCAAAGCGTTTGAATTTTATCGAAAGTTACGCCGAAACACTATATGAGAGACGACGTTCAAAATCAAACAAGAGTGTAAATTTTCTTGAACGACACAATAACGTTGGCCAGCTAAACAACAAAGTTGGAAATATAAAAGTAAGAGGTGACAGCTGCCAACGGACAAGCATTGGCCTTGAGGCTGGTATTTTAGAGAGGAGTGCAACTTAATTCTTTACTCATAATGAAACTGTGATGTTGATGCTTTATATAAAAGTTGCATTTGATCATGGTGTTGCATCGACCATGCTAGCAATTTTGTCCTTCTTGATGGTTGTCAAATCAGTAGGGATCACTTCTTGGTCGTTTGACGGAGACACAAGTGAAGTGTCGCCTTCCAATGGATGATACAGTGCTAAGTTGTTGCTGCCTGAAGTGTAAGGTGAGAATGGGCTTAGTTCAAGCCGTCTTCGCAAACCATGAAGTGAGGCATTAGAATGAGCTTGATCAGAAATGAGTACGTCGAGAAAATTGAGCTGACTGAGTGCCTCAAACAATCGATCTTCAATTTGTTTCGACGGGCACTCTAAATACTTGCCTCGAAGGTGTGCTGCCTCTCTCTCCAGTGCTGCTCTGTGCTTGACGAGTTTTCTCTGTTTGAAAAAAAAACACAAAGAGAACTGAGGTCTAACCAGATCCAACAATAACAGTAAACCTTATCATGAGGCATCCCTATGTCTTTCCGTCTTTTGTCTCGTTCGTTCTTTCTATCTACACGAACCTTTCTGCTCCACCATGTAAATACGAAAATGACAGCTAATATGAATCCTATAAATACTGACGGTATGCTAATATAATACTCTTTAAACTTCTTATTGGTCATATCTGAAGTTGAGAAGGAAAATAAATTCAATGTTGGAAACGTCTAATTCAGACCTGGGAGTTGGGGGATTGCCAGATTTCCAACACATGTTGCGGCTGTTGCACGCTCTAGAGATATATATATATATTTTTAATCAAATTTAGATAAAGCTATATCTTACCTCCAGCTTTGCACGGGCCAGAAGTTGAAACGCCTGCAAGGTAGCACAATGTAATGGCAAACTAATAGTACAAGAATATGATTGATTTACTTGCTGCTACTAAGGCAAGAATTAAGCTAGAATCAAAAGTACATCCGCCCTTTGTTGATAAATCTGCATCAATGTTGCCAACATTACTTTCTCACGGACTACAAACTCACTTTACCAGGAAGAAAATTCTGCCTTCGATACAGGGTTCCAGTGAAAGGGTCGATTTGCGAGACAAAAACGCTCAAGGCGTCGGTGTAAGAAACAAGTGTCCTAGCACCATAACTAATATATTTGGAAGTGACCTGGACTTGTGCGACGTACAAAGCCCCGCCATTGCATTCAAGATATGGCGGCGCTTGTATAATTGAGCTTTTTGACTCTAGTTCCAGATATTTTTTAACTTCTTGACCATTGGGAGATATTGCATACAAACAGCCATCAACGGATCCAATAAAAACCCACCCTTTTGCAAAATGTGTTGTGTGAAATTCTTTTTAGGACTAGTTAAATACCTGTGAGATCAACCCGTGGAAAACAAGTAAGAACGCTCAGTGGTCCAACCTTCACTCTCCAAAAGACATCACCGGTTTGTGCATCAAAAGCGTACACCATTTCTTGCGCTACAACTGCAGCATAGACAAGCCCATTGTTGCCAGTTGTTATACCGGCTTCAGAGGCCTCCCTGTTTAATCCAAAATTGTAGCGCCATCTGATAAATGGCTGCCAGCCAGAAATCGCATATAACCATCCATTCGAGTGTGCTATCTGCCATGTACCCTTGCACGATTACTCTAATTAATATGGGACAAAAGAGTGCTTACATATAAACTTCCATCGCACATGTCTACCGCCGGGGAATAATGGAAGTAGCAGACACTTGAATTGCTGCTACAAAAATCTGAAAAATCGAAAGACGACTGTTGCCAATCAGAACTATTAACAATGCCCCCCAAACTCCAACGGGGTGTGCCTTCAATAGTTACAGCATATAATCCTCCCACTCCGCTATTCACATAGAACATGATAGCTGCATCAGTTTGAGAAGCTGCTAATCCAGTAACTGGTTTTGAACCAATGCCATGACTTGTAAAGTTGTACAGGAAACTGATAGTGTACTTCTTGGTGGAATAGGAGTATGGCTTAGGGGTGACTATCTGGACATTGTTTTGAGCTGCGAGATAAACCTGGAAGGATCTATGAATATAATCAGATTATCTTGTTTTAATGTACCCGTCCAGCACTGTCAATGATAGGAGGAATATGGCGCTCGCAAGTTCCACTTCTTAGTGAAGCAGTCCAGTTGAGAGACATGTCTTCATTATAAGAAATCAAGTTCTTTCCAGTACAGATGTAAATCCTCCCATCGCTTGCTATAGTAGGAACTCCAGAAATGGATAAAATACGGTTGATGTCTGTCCAATTTTCCATCTGTAAAATGGCACCTGGAAACAATTCAAAGAGCATTCTTCAACTTTTGCCCTCTCGGAGGAAATACCTACGTGTGAAACCAACCAACATAATCATAAAAATCCAAGCTTTCCCCATCCCAAGAACCCTAATGAGTTGTTACATGCATTCCTTAGAAGAAAAAAATCCAAAAAGTGGAGTGGACGAAAACTAAAATTTTAAATGAAAGAAGAAAGAATGAGACTGATCTATAATAATCTCCTTTTAATTTGATCACAATTTCTTTTGTGTCTAGGTTTGTGCTCCTGAACATTCTGTCACGAACCTAGACACAAAAGAAAATATCAAAGGAGAAAGAAACTCGTCAGAATATACATAGAAGAAAAAAGAAACTTTATCCTTCAACTAAATTTATAAAGAAGTTTCGCATCTTACTCCATCCAATTTGAAGCCTTCACCTCTCGACCAAACCACATTGAGCTCTTTGATTGCTTCACCAGTCTTCTTTTTTTTACCCCTTGGATATTGCTGCAGAAGCCAGACGAATTTTAAAGTCCAGGTGGTCGAAGGAACACACCATAGGGAAAGTAATCAGAGTTGATGACGATGTTGTCTGTGTCATGAGAGAAGATCGGATATTCGTTCTGTTTGAAAGTTCACCATCCGGGTCACATGTGGTTGTTCTACGCTTTTCTACATTGTTCCATGCTTCTTCCGATGTTCAATAGTTTTTCCTCGAGCTGGATATGGATCAATCTATAGAAGTGCGGCTGAAATGTCTTGGAGAAGTTCTCACACCATTGAAGGTGTCTGCCGGATTTCAATGAAGGAGATCTCGTGCTAAGTGATCCTGTTCTCGTTTGTAAAAATTTATCGACTCTATTACTTCCAGCCAATCGACTTTAGGGATCATTCTGACTGACCGATTCTATTCTGAACATATGCTGAATCTGAGAAAATTGAACACCGGAAACAGAAACGCAGTGTAGATTTACGAGCCTGTCCACTTGCCACAAGGAGAGTTAGAAAGAACAGAACTCAGGAGACTGCTTGGGCACAGCGGGGTCTTTTGCTGTCGCCATGTCTCTCATCATCAGCATCTCTGCTTTCAGCGAGACGATATGTAAGCATGCAACTGAAAGAAGAACCTACATGAGCTGCTACAAATACATATAAGATATAGAATTGAACCAGACTATGAGTTCTTACGATTGATGAAATCCAAATGCTTTTCATTTTTTTTTTTTTTCCCCTTTTCGCCAGATGCAGTGAACCGTGGTATAGAGAATGTGGACACGGGGCTGGGGCCGGCAATGTGGTCTACAATTCCAAGAAGATGAAAATATCGTGTCAGTGATATCAACGGCTTTAATCAAACTTGCCCACCACCAAGACTCAGGTTCTCTGGATTTTCTTTATTGATCAGACAAAGAAAATATTCTGAATTCCAAAGAAAGAGGGGAAATATCAACTCGGTGGAAAAGTGTCATCTGTTACGAAGTAGATTAAGGTTCCTTTCCACATGATTGTTTTAGAAATCTTTGCAGGCCTCTTGGGAATGCATTGCCAGGGCCATGGTGTTTCATACGTGTTGGCATTGGTAATAAGAGTGCATGACACTGATTGTTTTGTGGTAAGGCCAGGATGATGGCACTGCTGTGGTATTCAACATTATGGATGCATGCCATCTCTATTTTTTCTTTCTAAATAGTTGGTGTTTTTGTGAACATATTTGTGAAGAAGAGGTTAAAGAACTGTGCTAGCCTGTTACTCCCAGAATGGGCAAGCCGGGCACAAGCCCAGCAAGTGCATTCTGGGGGTCATGAGCATGCACATGCCCTTGACTGGCCTTCACGGGTTAGCCTAAGCTCTGTTAAGACAGTGACATGCGGCACATATACTGTTTTGGAGAACAATACCGCCACATAAGAAAACCTAAAAAATTATCATATATAATTTTCTTGATTGGACGGCTCTCAACAATCCGATTAACTTAACGGGCGAGAGCCAGGCTATGAATTAGGCCATGTTTGATAAGATGGTAAGCCAATGCTTGATCTCGTGGAACTCAATACTAAGCCGAGCTCACACCCAATACTAGAGTTTTCAATCCAATCCCAGGAAGAACTCTCGGAGCAGTTTCATATACTGCTTCCACATTTACGCTGGGCTGAGAGTGTAAAGCAAAGCACTGATATTCATGGAAATCAATCATACTATGGTATAAGAAATCCTGAAATATTCTTTTACCAGAACCAGCTTTGCTTGCCCACAAGAATTCTGTTGGAGAAAGTAATCTATTATATTCAGGGGTCTTGGGAGCTCTGAGCGATTGTGTGGAGCTACAGTGCAGGGCGAATGCATTGCAGTGTGCTAGGGTTTTGTGATTCCAGATCTTCAAGTTCTCACAGGATTTTGCAGATTCTCGCACAGCACTCCCGTAACAGCTCGATCTCCTCCCTCCTCGCTGCTCCTCCCATCCCAGCGCCCGAGCTCAATCGATAGCTCAATGAGAGGATTTCTTGTACTGTTCTAGTAATGCCACATGTGACGACCTAAAACAATCTCATGTATAATAATAATAATAATAATAATCTCAGCAGCCTCAACAATGCAATCAACTTAACTGGCATCGGCCAGCCCATGAAAGAGTTCCCAGGTAGGGCGAGCACATTGTAGTGGTCTTAGAACGGCCAGGCATGTTGGGTGAGGTTGTGCCCTAGAGCTCACCTAACATGGCTAATCAAGTGAATTAACACTACTGATCTTAGTTCTTTTCAAGGCTAAATTATTTGTATATTCTAACTCTGGGGAGTAACCATCATTTTCATTTAGAAAGAATAGGATAAACCATTGGATCATAACATGGTGAGGTAATTAAGGCTTTCACTTCTAAGTCAATCTCTATTATGATCTGGCACAAAAAAACAGAGATCTAGTCTTCCTAGACTATGTTACCCTCCTCTTCAGGTTCTTCACCACTTAACCACCCCCGAGTTACTTCAAAAGCTCTCATGTGCAGTGTCTCCACTGTGAGCCCTAGATCCCTTATCCTGACATACCTTAATATACCTTTGAGCTTCCTTTTGACCGATGTTGACCACGTGGTCAAAGCTGACGCCTAACAAGCTCCCCTTCAAACCAAGCCCTTGTCTTTATCTGCTACTGATTAATTTGGGCTGCTACAACGTTAACTTCCACTTACGAGCAGCCTCTCTTCTAAGTGCTTAGGAATTCTTGGACGAGACCTTTAATGGACACATGGGAGAACTTTAAAGCCTATTTAATAAAAATGGAGCACGAAGGAAACTTAATCCTGACAGGGCGGGATCCAAATAGTTCTAATCCATGGTCAAGGAGAGCATGCAAGGAATCCATTCATATCTTGCCGATTTGCCTTCTTGAATTAGCACGGTTCTACCCTAACCCCACATACACATGGCTTCGAGCGGTCGCAGGAATGTTAATCGCATGGTCCCTGACCGTAGGAGCAGGAGAAAGCAACTCATTTTCCAGTACTGGGGCAAGGTGCCTTTCCAAGCTTCAAGATTTTGGCATTTGTTTTTCTTACATCAGGTTTACAAATACCAAGACAAACAAAACGGAAAACTTAGAAGTGAGTATGTGGCCGTACCTGGGGACATTCCCTGCGTTGGATATGGCGTGTCAAAATCCGCTGCGATAGAGAACGTCAGAGGGAAGATTGAATTGATGGTGAAGGAATACAAAACGCACCTTAAGTTTCCACCAATTCCGTCCCCCCCTCAAAAGATGGATGACCTACTTCACGAGACTGAAGATGGCGTGCAGCACGAAGGCCATATACTAGAACAAGAGCTTTTCTGCGTAGATATTAAGATCTGAACACAATGGGAGCAATGACAACAAGCTTCTGTAGGCCCTGACTCATACATGAGTCTCCCAAATTTTCCCCTCCCACTCTTCCGCCTGTAGCTCCTTTACATGTTCTCTCAGCATTGCAGAGAATTCCTTCTGATGCTGGAACTTTATTATAACTTCTGCCTCCAAGGCCCCTTTACTGAAGGCAGCAACCTTCTCCTTTTCCTCTTGAAGCTTCACGGTCAAGCCTGCCGACCTCCAACTCTGTCTGCCCCACTACTAGTTGCCCCCTAGCAGTCTCATCATGGCCTCATCCTCCTTGTTCCAACTTTTAATCAATTTCTGGACTTCCAGGAGCTCCTCCTTCTCCTTTTGTAAGTGAACCTTCACAGCCCATGCTTCCAAGGCAACCAGTTCCATCTGGAGGGCCCGCTGTTTATACTTGGGCAACGGCACTGTGAAGGTTCACCATTCAGCATCTGGATTACCTGCCAAAGCTCCGTGCTCTCCTTCTTTAGCAGGATGTCTTTTGGGAAACCTCCCTTGTCCCTTTGCTCCAACTTTCAAATCTCCCTTTCTTGCTGCTCAATGATCTCAACAATTTTGGCTTCTGTCCGCTGCCACATTTGCCATGGATCTCGTATCATAGGTCCATGTCGTCAACTTCAGCTCCTGCTCGATCTCCGCCTGGAGGATTGTCTGAGTGATAGGGTCGAAATGCCAGGTGCGTGCATTTTAGTCTGGGTTTGGGTAGTTCAGCGTAGTCATAATTCACCTCAGCTCCATCGGTCCACGTGCAACCTAGCATTAAACCAGAAACTACGGCCCACATCCTAATCACGTCCCCACTCAACTGCTCCTCTCCCTCCTGGTTTCTTTTCCATCTCTCGAGCCTCCCCATGACATCTACTTCTTCCCTTCCCAACTCCCAAGATTGTCACTTGAGACAACTTCTCAGGGGTCAGATCAATCTCTATGTGCTGCCCTTCCATTGGCCACACTCGCACCCCGGCAACATAGGAACCTAAATCCTGACACTGCAGCCTTCTCAGCGCAGGGTGATTCCAACAGCAGCTCCTTGGCTTTCAGATTCAAGAACCAACCCACAATATTGGTCTGCTGCCTCCCCAAGGACGGGGTGTGCATGTTTATTTAGTGGTTTAGCAGTTTAAGTCACACTTTTTAATATGATTATAGGACACTTTAAACTATATAAATGTTGTTTTATGGGAATTTTAATAGTATTTTTGGTTTGCTTAAGCAAATCTGTATGGGACTGGAGTGGCAGTGAATATACCAAGAACATTCATGGATATTTTGGGATATTTATCTAATGGTTTTTATTTATTTAGATTAATTTTGTATTTATCCTTGTATATTTAAAAGAGCAAAGGCAACATATTCAATCGAGACTCTTTTTGAGTTTAATGGTGGAGATAAAGACACATGGGAAAAAAACAGTTGAGAGGAGGAACGTTTTTTTGTAGGTAAACCAGTTTTTTTTGAAGCATTTTTCCAGGATTTTCCGGGAGCGCTTACGTATTTTGGCATTTCACCACGGTTCCATGCCATGAGGTTCGCTGCTTTCATCAACAGGTATGAGATGAGTTTTTTAGATCTATCTCGTGGTGATGTTTCTTCTTTTTTTGCTGCCAGAAATTACGTATTTTGGCATTTCACCATGGTTGCATGCCATGAGGTTCGCTGCTCTCATCAACAGGTATGAGATGAGGTTTTTAGATGTATCTCATGGTGATGTTTCTTCTTTTTTTGCTGCCAGAAATTACATATTTTGGCATTTCGCCATGGTTGCACGCCATGAGGATCGCTGCTCTCATCAACAGGTGTGAGATGAGTTTTTTATATCTATCTCATGGTGATGTTTCTTCTTTTTTTGCTGCCAGAAATGCCATGTGAAGAACAAGGACATCAGGAAGTCCTTGGATGGTATCTACGTGAGTGAGAAGGGGACAATCGCAGAGGAAGAGTAGCTTATGGTATGAGGACGTGTTTTCTCTTATGTTTGCATTTTTTTGGAAGCCAAACGAGGACTGATTGATTAAATATCTAGAAAATTTCTTATAGATTCGTTCCAAGACTTGAGAAAAGATCTAACTACTCTTAAGAACAGAGGCCCCTTGGCCGGAGCTAGAGCAGCACTTTGTTGCTTGGCAGCTCCACCACCTGCTTGAAGTACTTGACCAGTATGGAGCCACTGCTGAAGATCAAGCCATTCTCTGACATGTAGAACTCGATGCTCCTGTCCTTGTGAACTTTCTGGAAGTTGACAGTGATGAGAACCTCGCTGGAGTTGGGCATGCTACTCGCGATCTCCGCGTCCAGCACTGCCATCACCAGATACATCGGGTTCAAGCTCAGAGCCATGAGCCATTCTTCGTGATCTCCTCCAGTTTCTGCTAATGTTAATGTTATAAGTCTCGTTATAATAAGAATCGAGCAGTGTCTATCACTTGTAGTTTGAGTAGATCCACTACCTTTTAAACCTTGGCAAGAATTTATTGAGCTGGGATTTATATAAGTTGTAAGATAGATGTTGTAGAAAATTCTAATTTAAAAATACACTTTGAACTTATGACAACATTTTTATTTAATTTAGAGTTATCTTTAATGTTTGTGTTTATAAGTAAATTCCTTAGCATCTTTTTTAATGTAATTTTATATAATTACTTCATTATTTTATTATATTATAATCTATCCTATAATACTACAATAATGATATAATGCTAAAATAATATTATAATTTATAATTTATATTGTGAGTGTCTGGAATATGGAAAGGGAATACAGAAATGTGTATATCAATTAGCCCAAAAACCTTAGCTTATATACAGGAGCGAGTGGTCCGGATTGAAACCAATCCGACGGCTACCAAAATCCCACTACGCTAATATTAGTATATGGCATCGTAGCCGTACACTTGGCCCTCACATCATCCCCTCCTCTCGGAATAATGGAAGGCTATTAGGGTTCTCTTGTAGATGGGCCGGGATCTGGAGGAACGTCAGGAGGAGGCATCAACGAATCTATAGACGGCATTAATTGCTCCTGATCCCTTTGTATAAAGCGTTTCAACTGCTGCACATGCACAATCTCCGGAGGATCGGCTTGCTGGATGTCATGCCAAACCTCATAAACTTGTGGTCCAACTTGCTGCAACACCCGATATGGTCCTTTCCATTGTGCAAGGATCCCCTTAGATAAACCACGTACCGTAAGATGGGGAAAACGAACTAACACCAAATCATCCACTTTGTACTCTGCAGATGGATGATGATGGGAGTTGTAGCGCCGTTGTTGTCCCACTTGTACGCGGCCTAAGTGTTCGGCCAAGTGGAAGAATGCTTGTCAAATATTGATCCCATGACCTAGCATCAGGAGCTCGTGGCAATCGCGAAGGTAAACCCAGCTCCGTTGGTAATATTGGATCATGACCATATAGAAGTTTATATGGTGAAGCACCAATAGAACTTTGCATTCCTGTGACATAGGCATACCGAAGAGACGGCAAACAACCATCCCAATCCGAATGCTGAAAGTTCACATACTTCGCAATCATCCCTTTGAATGTCTGAATGAGCCGTTCCACCAGACCGTCTGATTGTGGATAATAAGCACTCGTAAAAGTGTGGCATATCCCCAACCGAGACATCAAAACATGAAATACCTCAGCCATAAATGCAGGACCATTATCCGAAAGAATCTGCTCTGGACAAAAATGTTGGAACACCACTCAATTGAGGAGAAAGTATCCAACAGCAGTTGCAGAGGCGCTAGCAAGAGCACCAACTTCCACCCAACGAGTCAAGTAGTCAGAAATAATAATAACATACTCATTGCCAGCAGTTGACCGTAGAAAAGGTCCCATAAGATCAAACGCCACCAACTCAAATGGATGGGAAATTGCAATTGACTCCAACCGTCCTTCCATAGCACAAGGGGGAATATTACGAGCTTGGCACCAAACGCAGTTACGCACATACCGGATAACATCACGTCACATCTCTGGCTAATAGAAAGATCTGTGCAGCTTCTCAGTCATACGACGATGTCCCATATACCCACCTAGAACAGGAGAATCATGGTAGGCATGGAGAAACCGCGGAATAAAAACAGAAGGCACCACCAGCCGTAAATGATCATCATGATCCATCCCCACAAAATAAAGAAGGCCATCTTCAAGGTGATATTGAGAATGTAAATGCCGGAAAGGCAAGTCATCAGCAAGTGATGCAGGATCCTCAAACACATCTCGAAGCTTTCGAATCCACGGCTCAATCTTTTGAGCCTCGCGAACCTCATCTAGAGAAGGTAGATCTTGCTCTACGCCTTGTGGACACTGAACATCAAGTACAACAACCGCCGACGGCACAAAATCCTTGTCTAGAAAATCCACAGATGCTGCAACAACAGGCTCATCAGAAACATGAGAAGAGAGTGGAGAAGGAAGAGGAGCTCGAGAAAGGGCATCAGCATCAGCCATAGAACTCCCTGGGCAATGAATAACATCAAAATCATATATCTGAAACTTTAAAGCCCACTGAGCAATACGACCAATCAGGTTCTTCCGCTTCAATAATGAAATAACGGCAGCATGGTCACCTTCAAGTAACGTTCGAGAACCATGTAGATATGCATGAAGTTTCTCGAAACCCCAAACTGCCGCTAAACACTCCTTCTCTGTCGTGGAGTAGTTCACCTCTGCTAGTTGTAATGTACGGCTTATATATATAATGGGATGACACTGACCAGGCACACTTGGGCTCTCCTGCATCAACACACCTCCAAGACCAATATCAGAAGCATTAACGCGCAAAATAAAAAGTTGAGTGTAGTCAGGATATGCCAAAACCGGAGGAGTCGTCAAAAGCTCTTTGAGATCCACAAATGCCCGCTCACAATCTGAAGACCAGATGAAAGATGATGTTGATGACTTCAACAACGCTCGCAATGGTGTAGTGCAATCAGAAAGATGATCCACAAAACGACCGAGATACTGCACCTTGCCCAAGAAGCGCTGCATATCATTCACACACTTCGAAGTAGGGAACTTTAAAACGGCTACAAGTTTGTCAGGATCAATTTACAAACCCTTACGAGAAATACGGTACCCAAGATAAGTTGTGTCCTTGGACCCAAACATGCACTTTGACTTCTTCAGCTTTAATCCCGTAGCCGATCCAACACTTTACACACATCACGAATGTGCTCCACCCACATCCCCTCCGAGTGAATCAAGACATCATCAATGAAGTTAGCAGTCACTTCTGGCATATCACAAAGAACCTTGTCCATCATCCGCTGGAAAGTTGCTGGAGCATTGTTCAAACCAAATGGCATCACCAAGAACTTGTACAAACCAAATAGTGTACGAAAAGCAGTCTTAGGAATATCTTCGTCGGCCATCGGTACTTGCCAATACCCAGAAGCAAGATCTAGCTTGGTGAACCAACGGCTTCGCCCTAGACGATCCAAGAGATCAGCAGTGTGAGGAAGAGGGTACACATCCGGGATCGTCACTTCATTTAATGGACGATAATCAATGCAGAAACGAATACTCCCATCAGGCTTCATCACAAGATGAGGTTCAGATGCCCAAGGACTTCGCGACTTCCGAATAACACTCTTCTCCAACATCTCCTTGACGTTTGCATGTAAAATCTTAATCTCCTTGGGTGACCGACAACGAACAGGAACCTTGATTGGACGAGCATCCCCAGTTGGAATGGGATGACGTGTGGCAATCTTGGCCCCAGATGATAGGTCAAATTCAAAGAGATCAGAATACTCCTTCATGAGTCGGTCAACAGCTGCAACACAAAGATCATCGGAGGGATCGAAAAGGGTAAGAGCAGAATAAGATGGAAACACAAGAGA
This sequence comes from Selaginella moellendorffii, assembly GCF_000143415.4. Lineage (NCBI taxonomy): Eukaryota > Viridiplantae > Streptophyta > Lycopodiopsida > Selaginellales > Selaginellaceae > Selaginella > Selaginella moellendorffii. Next base: position 1,076,721 of record NW_003314327.1, on the reverse strand, counting down.
AAATAATGGGGGAACAAAAGTAATAGAAGTAGAGGTAGAAGTAGAGGGATGAAGAGGTACGGAAGTGAGAGGAATGGATGAAACATAAGGAAGTATGAGACAAGGGGGAGAAGCCTCAAAGTTACATTTGGCATGATTGCGCTACAACCAATCCATACCAAGAATGAGGTCAAAAGCTTGAGTTGGCACCACCCGCAACAACTACAACTCAAGCTCGAGATCGCCCACACGCACAACCAGGTCTGCCTCATCTCGTGCACATGCATGTGTACGGCCGTTGCCATAAAGAATGAAAACTGGATTCGCCGCATGACGCAAGTGTAGACGACAACGTGTGGCAACAGGTCGAGCAACAGAAGATAAACTCGAACCTGTATCAACCAACACGGCGAGAAGAATAGGAGACCTCTTGTTATAAAAACAAGCTTGGAAAGTAAACACTGGATGAACTGGTGTCGAGTGAACCCCTTGATGATACTTCCGAAAGAAAGATGGAGGGGTCACTAACTTATTTGCGCAAAGTCCCTCCGTTACTTGCGTGACTCCTCATTTCCCGGATGCACCTCGGTGTCCAAACCTTCCACCGCAGTAGCACCAATGGGACGTTGCTAACGCCAAGGTCTCCACCCAGGAAATGGAGGTTGCCAATCCGGAAAGCGCCGACAACGCCAATAAGTATGACCAACTTCATCACACGCCTAGCAACAAACATCACGGCCACGACCACAGCTTTGCCCTTGTCTTTGGACTCAAGTAGCAGCAGCATCAACCTCTATTAGAACAGGACCATCACTCATAGGAAGTGGAGCTGAAGGACGTGGAGCGAGAAGTGGAAGAGGCGATGTCTCATAACGTTGTGCCAAGCAAAGAACATCGTCAAGGGTGGCAGGAGCAAATGCATGCACAAGTCCGACAAGATCTTGATGAAGTGCTAACCACAACATTCCTAGCTTGATCCACTCCGACATATTGGGCTCTGCATGAAGCAAAAGACTTCGGAAACGAACACCAAATTGCATCACCGACTCAGATGGCCCTTGGCGAAGACGATGCAATTGTTGGAAGGCATCATCACAATCGTCGGCATGTCCGAAGGCGCGTTTGAAGATGTCCGGAAGAACACTCCAATCGCCACGAGTGGCTGCGCTCAATCCATTGTACCACTGCAACGCCGTCCCTTGGAGACACGTGGGGAATTCACGCAAATGTCGAGCATCATCCCAAGAATGATATGTGGCAATCACCGTGAAGTGATCAAACCAATGGTACACATCATCCCCAGGATTCCTATGAAAGAACTCTGGCCGAATGCAAGGATTGGCACCAAGAGCAGGAGAAGTTGGACCATGTGCCATGAATGCCGCCATCAATTGATTTTGGTTGTTCAATTGCAAGCACATAGCATCAAGCAATTGAACCAACTACTGCTCTAGAGTCAAGGGAGGAGAATGCTGATCTACCATGAAAATGAATGAAAAAGAAAGAGCAAAAGAAGAGAAATGATAAAAAGTTGGAAGGAAGTGGTAGATCTAGACAATGCAAAAAGCTAGATCTAAACCAAAATCCTGAAAAGAAAGAATAAGAAAAAGGAAATGGAAAAAGCTAGATCTAGATGATGCAAAAGCTAGATCTAAACCGAAATCCCAAATCCAAGCACTCCTCAGGGACAATCAAAGGTGCCCCTCACCTCCACCAATGTGAGTGCCTGGAATATGGAAAAGGAATACAGAAATGTGCATATCAATTAGCCCAAAAACCCTAGCTTATATACAGGAGCGAGTGGTCCGGATTGAAACCAATCCGACGGCTACCAAAATCCCACTACTCTAATATTAGTATACGGCATCGTAGCCGTACACTTGGCCCTCACAATATAAATTTATTTTAATGTTTTTATGACATTTTTGATTTTTCTAGATTAAAATTTAATTTTTATCATATCTTTTAAATTTTATTAAACTTCAAATTTAATTATGAACTTAAAGTGTCTATAAATTGGCTATATACTAATGTTGCACCAATTTTCCATTTATACTTTTATTATTGTGAATATTTAAGTGACTTTCAAATGACTATAAAGTGATGATTGACATACATTACTCCCTCTTTCTATTTTATCCTAAGACCCTAGTGATGTACTCATCAAGAAAGCTTAACATGATTAATGGAATCACAAGTCCTCAATTGTCAACCATTTTGGAGGTGCTGGTACCATACTTTTCAGAGTATTTACTTTATAAATATTCAGTTTTAAATGGTGATTATTCAGACAACAGTCATGCTCTGGCATGGAATTGAAGAGAACTCGACATTCTTCCAAGTGATCTAGCTTCTGGGCCTCAACAACAACAGGTTTTGCTGAGGCATGCTTTTAAAAAGCCTCCATGCAGACCTGTTACCAAGCCCATAGATTTTCCTGCTCATTGCTCAGAATCCTGCTGCTGCTCCTCACTCTTGTTAGCCATGAAAGCCTGAATTCAAATATTTTATGATTTGAAAATTACACACAAAGTGGGAATGCTGGGTTGTATTCCACCACCTGTATATTTTTGTAAAGAAATATCCCTGTCTGGCCATGAAATATTTCATCAAGTTCAAAGCAGTAACATTGTAGTGACTCACATGCTAGAGACTCCTGTTAGGGAGCTGAATACCACAGCACCAGGAATAAGAGAGTGCTTTTCAACTTCTTGTAATACAAAATTGAAGAGGAGCAGTCCTTTGGTGTGGTGACTAAGGATATGGTCATGTGGTGAGGAAGTCCCAAAGGACAGAATTTGACTGTTTAATTAAAACAAAGCATTGCGATGGTCCCTATGGATGTTGATGCAATGTGATTTCTGCCCAGTGCAGTCGAATTTACCACCATGGCCAGCAACATTAATCAAAGCACTAAAGAAAATATGCATAATGAAAATCAAGTAAACACACAAAATGAAATTAGATCGCAAATTGTTACCTCATCTGGTTTCACACCTTCTTTCTTCATGTCATTGTAGATGGAAATGACTGCTGCATGCATGAACAGCTGCTCTATAAGGCTCCAGGCATCCTCCGATTCCACACTTGTGAGTTTCCCTGAAAAATTTAGCTGTCACAACAAAGCCACAGAAATCATAAAAGCCACTTACATCTCCTGTTTTTGAGCATGTGTCTATGAGCAAACACATTGTGGCGTGATTTGGATCTGTAGGACTTTCAAACTTCAACTCTGTGAAGACCTCAGATGCTCATTTCACTGCTCCTGACCAACCACAAGCATTGATTAGCTAGTTGAAAATGACTCAATCAGATTTTATTTTCTGTCTGACAATGGATCACATAAAATTGCTGCTAATTGTTGAATCAAATGATGTAAACCTTTGAAAGAAGCATATTATATCAACAGCCCCTCTGCATAATCAGGCTATGTACTTGACATAAACCATGGAGCCTATAGGTGGCCTGTCGCAAGTCATCTCTTCTCCTCCAATAATCCTGCTGAGCAAGAAGCAACAAGTAAGCAATGCAAAGTTTTTACACCATATCATTCACTGTTACTTTCACAAAGGCTAGCTTAAATTTCATGCTCAGCAGACTCTGAATCATGTAAATATGTGCACATACTAGTAGTTATTCTCTCTGTCCCAGTAGAGAATTTTCCTCCTCTTTAGTGCTACTAATATCAGATAAAAAATCAGGTGTGTGTGAGAGAGAGAATTTACAGTAGATTGCCACTTCACTCTTGTTTTTTTGTTTCTCGTCTAGAACATTTTACTCTTCCCTCACTGCACCAAAAAGGCTTGCAATTTTCAAAAGCATGTGAAGGTACAATTGAATACCTGTTCTTTGTGTGGGTGGCAGCAGTGTGATGATGTGCATAGGCATCCCCCCCAGAGAGGAGTGCCTCCACCCACTAGGTCCTGGTGGTTCCACAGAACCCTGCAGGAAAGACCTCCCTCGTTATACACACACAAAATTTTTTAACCTTGTATACAATCAAAATGTCTAACATCATAAAATTAGAAAAGAAGATCTATTTATCTTGGGTATGCTATATCTCTCAGCAGAGCTGGCTCTCTGCTATAATAGTACTACATGATAGGAATAAAGCGGGTAAGTAGAGAACAAAAAAAAGTGCCCACACCTGGACATATTCCATAACGAGGAAAAAAGCTATTTTGATTCACTAAGATCAAGGTACAGTTCAGTATAGTACTTTTTTCTTTTATAAGTACAACTTTTGAAACTCTTACAAATTCGAAAACTCATGGCCTTGTTGTGGCAAGAAACTGTGCTGTTGGAATCCAAGGCAGTCCTCCTACAAACACCAGATAAAGTAATAATAGCACAAATTATAAATACTAACCTGTAGCCAGCAACGAAGTAATGGACGACAATGAAGATTTGAAATTGACCCATATCTCGTTACCCATTATACATTTAGCATTGACCATTGAGCGTCATAGACCAAAAGAAGATAAACAAGAAGAAAAAGAAGGGCAAGAACATCATGAAGAAGAAGAAAAAGCAAAAGCTTAACAAACAGAACAAAGTGAAAGCTTGGAAATGGAATAGAAAACGCGGCCTACAGACATATGTCCTTTCAGAACCTTTCTTTAGTTGGCTGAATTTTCCTATTTCTTGTGCAGAGGTTGAACTTCGTCAAATTATGAGCGCTAGCTTCCCTAGGATGGAAACACTCATCAGAGGCAGCAGACACGGTTTATGACGACTTAACTTGGATTCTAAGAGCCTTGTATCAGTGGCCCATTTCATCACGGAATGATGCTCATCTTCGGATCATCGATCACTGCCAAAAAAATTCGAGGAAGAAGATATGCCAAGCTGCAATACCCGACGATGGGAAGTTGGAGAGGGAACATTTGGTTTTGCTTCTGCTGTCTCTGGGCTTGGGTGTTTTGGTTCATGATGAGAGTGGAGGACACAAGAATGGCTACCACAGTTACTCGAGATCCTGTACTCAAGCCGAGAGGATCATCAGAGACACCCTGAGCAAGCAGACCAATTGGGACAGGACGATAGCAGGAGCTCTTCGCTTGCACTTCCACGACTGTTTCGTCGACGGGAGTAGCTTTGCAAGATTTAAATTCTGGTCTGGTAACTTTGCTGTTCTTCAGGGCTGTGATGGATCGGTTCTTCTTGACTCAACTCCCACCAATGGAAGTAAAGTGTAAAAATTGTCACTTCATGTCTGCCAAGAGCTTCATTTTTTTTTATCCCTGTGCTGACACTCTCGCTATAGCTGCCAGAGATTCAACCGTCATGGTAAGTTTAGCATCTTTTTAGAAATGCTGGATCAAGTTCTAAGATGGAGAGGAAAGAACGTCAGTTCTCATTAAACAAACCCTGGATATTTCGATCTGCTCCAAAACTGTAAAACAGTTGTAAATCTCAAAATCTTAGGATTGTACTCCACATAGACCACTGCAAGAATACAGCACTCATATATTCTTTGCCTTTCAATTCTTTAATGATAGAAAACTGCAACAGAACTACATGGCATCATCATCATCATACTCATCATCATCCTTCTATATTTAAAAGAGCAACGGTGACATATTCAATCGAGATTCTTTTCAAGCTTAATGGTGGAGATGAAAACATGTGGCAAAAAAACAGTTGAGGGTGAAACGTTTTTTTTTTTAGGGTAAACCAGTTTTTTTCAATGCATTTTTCGAGAAGAGCTTATCACCGCAGCTGTACACCATGAGGTTTGCTCAATGCATTTTTCCAGGAGAGCTTATCACCGCAGCTGCACACCATGAGGTTTGCTGCATGATTGCATTGGTCTTTACGTTATATACCTTGTGCTCACGAATCTTTCCTTTACTGTCCAGATTGTACTCAAATATGCCGTCAAAGAGACCTTTGACTTCCCACGGCACTTGTGGAATCGTGAACAGACCATCTGATCACAATAGTGTGCTGTCCAAAGGCTGCCAGGTGCTCAAGATTTCCACCCAGATCGACTTGAAAAGCATTCTACCATTCAGCCGGAGCACCTGTATAATACACTTGTAACTCTGTGAAAGCAGTTTACTGGATCTCTGAAAGAGATGTCCCAGTTCTTTCTTTTCCCTCTGAGTTGAGAATGCTCTTTTTTTGCAGTGTATCTATGTGTCTCAGAGCGTATTGGCAGGATTGGAGTAAAGGTTAAGCTCATTGACTCAGAATTTCCTTTGTTTAAAGGTAAGGTTTTCCATGCAATGCTTTTTCTTTTATTCTTCTTTTTTTTGCTAGAAGGTCTGTCCACCGATCTTTGTTTTTCAGGAGTGGATCTTTGATACCCTAGAAAATGGAGAGAAGCACGACTAAATTTCAGACATTTATCTTGCAACCAGACAACCAGTTCTGTGCGGATTGCAGCTTGCAAGGTCCCTAATGGGCGTAAGTCATTTTCATTTCCATGTTGCTGCATCTTCTGTTGTTTCTCCAGCTCTACAAACATGGAGTTATAATCTGTGACAAATGCTATGCT
>NW_003314327.1:1065798-1066724 GCF_000143415.4 Selaginella moellendorffii | reverse complement strand
TAGTGATGTCAAGTATTTCAGCAATACATTTCCGGTGAAGAACAATACGTGGAATACATTCATCATCTGCTGTAGGCATAATCTCCATCTTTTTATCTGCAAGTATCTCCCAAGTTGCAGGAAAAGGCGTGTAGAGCTCACTAGCAGAACGAAGACCACATGTTCCAGAAAATATATAAATGGCCCCTTGGATAACTTTTTCTGACAATGCACGTGCAGTTTCACCATAGCTGACTATACGAATCTCACTGCTTGCAGAATCAGCCACATAAAAATTAAAGACCCAACCTGTGTGTTTTGTAGTGAATTGTCTAAGAGTGTCCTTGTGAGTGACTCTCGCCTTAAATGACCATTTATATGAACGGTTTGTAAGGCTTGCAATTGCAGTTTGAGCAATTAATGGCCGCTTTGACTCATTCTCCTACATTTACAATAACAATTTTTTTAAAAAAAGAAAGAAAATTTGTGAAATTGGTTCCAAAGAAAAAAGACTTACACTTGATACACCACTATGATGCTTAGATGCCTGCACCATTTTGTTTTAACAATGAAAGGAAAAATTCAATGAAAAGATTTGCTGAAGTTTTTTTTGACATTTTACTCACTTTGCTTGATTCGGGTTGAATATTGTAAGTTGAAATTGGACTCCAGATATTGTTATGAAGATACATTACATCCAAAACAGTTAAAGTCCTGTAGAAAAGTAAAACCATAGAATTGAAAATCACTATATAACCACATGCATACTCTTTTCCATTGTTTGCATAAAATGCGTAGTCTGTGAACTTCAAGAACGTGTTTGGTCGTATGATTTCCATTCTCATGGCTTGCGTAATATGAGATGAAACTACAGATTCGATGTTGTCTATGCCATCAGTAACTATGATGCGCCCGTATGATCTGGTTTCCGGCAGAAGAATGTCGGT
>NW_003314327.1:1062530-1065530 GCF_000143415.4 Selaginella moellendorffii | reverse complement strand
ATTACTAGCAAGGAATCCAGCTCCGCTGGAATAGATAGGACATCTGTTACATAGGTGACATGAATCCTAAAGAATTAGTTGTTTGTTTTCATCATCCAGTAGTGATGATGTATATTTTTTAAATCGTTTGTCTGAAATTCATAATGTCATTTTAGTGTAGAGATTGATAGTTATACCTTGGAGATCATCAATATCCACAAATACTTTTTATGACAATGGAACATTGTCTTTGTATATACCCTTTCTTTTATTGGTAACAAAAGTAATATAAGCATATGGTCTCTCATATCCCATATTGTTGCAATTATTATCACTGTATAGGAAGTTATTATAGAAATTTAAAATTATAGAAAGGATTCTAATCAATATCTTTTATGTATAACTTGCAAGATGGCAGGGTCAGTAAGGAATCTCTTGTATCCTTTCATGGTCTAAATGTTTCTTTCTTCAGATCCTTGAGGAACTTCGAGCAGAAGGTGTTCCGGATTATTTGACTCCTCAAAAAGTAAGTTCCTGTATGTTCTTTCCTTGCTGCTCTACAGTTACCTAGCATGCTAGGTGAAAGTCTGCAAGAATTCACCAGCAACCATCCAGCCTTGAGCATGCTGCTACCAACTCTAAAGCCATATATAGTTGGCCATCTTCTATCTTTGTATGATCACTGGGTCGTGGTGCAGGGATTTATCTGGGGAATCAACTACAGATACATTTATCATATACAAATTCATACATATACTTCTTTGATCAATGGGGTGTGAACTCAGCAATGTAAACTTGGTTAAACCTTGGTTAGGGAGATTGCCATTTCCTTGGCTCACAAGCCATCTTGACCATTCTTTTTCTTCTGGGTTTACTTGCATGTATGGAATTTCTTAGCTCAATTCTCAATTTTGAAGAAATTCTTCTTGATCTCATAGGATCCCTTTCTAAGGTCAACATTAGCCTCCCCAGCGATTATCCATTAAAGCCTCTCAAGATAATGTGGAAAGGAGGAAGAATTCAAAGATCTTATCTCTTGTTGGAAAATGTAGGTGGTGTTTAAAACGTGAATCTATCACTGCAACATTCTTCCTAGTGGACAGATATTCTTGAAAACTCTCAAGGAGAATTAAAGTCCAGCTCTTACAATTTCCAAAGTTTTGTTTCGATTTGTGCATTGCTGGGTGAGCCAGATCCTTGTGAGTTTTCTCTTTGTTTTTCTTGAACTTATTTCCTTGTAGTTGATCCTTTCGTGGGAAGTATAACCTGTGAATATTTGTCCAAAATGCTGGTAGCATCTGACCATGTTGTGATCGACAGGGGGCCAAAACTAATGTTGTGTAGAAGTTGATGAATGATTAAAACAATTTGTAATAATGTAATTAGTTAAAAATTGTTTAAATTAACTAAGTATTGGCAAACATTGCTATAGAATAGATTTAATAAATATAATATTTATTACATATAAATACTAGCAAGGAATCCAGCTCCGCTGGAATAGATAGTACATCTGTTACATAGGTGACATGAATCCTAAAGAATTAATTGTTTGTTTTCATCATCCAGTAGTGATGATGTACATTTTTCAAATTGTTTGTCTGAAATTCATAATGTCATTTTAGTGTAGAGATTGATAGTTATACCTTGGAGATCATCAATATCCACAAATACTTTTTATGACAATGGAACATTGTCTTTGTATATACCCTTTCTTTTATTGGTAACAAAAGTAATATAAGCAGATGATCTCTCATATCCCATATTGTTGCAATTATTATCACTGTATAGGAAGTTATTACAGAAATTTAAAATTATAGAAAGGATTCTAATCAAAATCTTTTTTGCATAACTTGCAAGATGGCAGGGTCAGTAAGGAATCTCTTGTATTCTTTCATGGTCTAAATGTTTCTTTCTTCAGATCCTCGAGGAACTTCGAGCGGAAGGTGTTCCATATTATTTGACTCCTCACAAAGTAAGTTCCTGAATGTTCTTTCCTTGCTGCTCTACTGTTACCTAGCATGCTAAGTGAAAGTCTGCAAGAATTCGCCAGAAACCATCCAGCCTTGAGCATGCTGCTACCAACTCTAAAGCCATATACAGTTGGCCAGCTTCTATCTTTGTATGATCACTCGGTCGTGGTGCAGGGATTTATCTGGGGAATCAACTACAGATACATATATCATATACAAATTCATACATATACTTCTTTGATCACTGGGGTGTGAACTCGGCAATGTAAACTTGGTTAAACCTTGGTTAGGGAGATTGCCATTTCCTTGGCTCACAAGCCATCTTGACCATTCTTTTTCTTCTGGGTTTACTTGCATGTATGGAATTTCTTAGCTCAATTCTCAACTTTTGAAGAAATTCTTCTTGATCTCATAGGATCCCTTTATAAGGGCAACATTAGCCTCCCCAGCAATTATCCATTAAAGCCTCTCAAGGAGGAACAATTCAAAGATCTTATCTCTTGTTGGAAAATGTAGGTGGTGTTTAAAACGTAAATCTATCACTGCAACATTTATCCTAGTGGACAGATCTTCTTGAAAACTCTCAAGGAGAATTAAAGTCCAGCTCTTACAATTTCCAAAGTTTTGTTTTGATTTGTGCATTGCTGGGTGAGCCAGATCCTTATGACTTTGCTCTTTGTTTTTCTTGAACTTATCTTCTTGTAGTTGATCCTTTGGTGGGAAGTATAACCTATGAATATTTGTCCAAAATGCTGGTAGCATCTGACCATGTTGTGATCGACGGGGGGCCAAATCTCCCAGGGGGGCCAAATTATAATGCTATATCTATATATATAGCCAGCTTCACAGGAAGAGGTCAGTTGTACGATTGTGGAAGAAGATGTAGAATAGAAAACATTTTTTTGTCCATACAGAGATCAAGGATGCGGTAATGATAGGAAAGCTAAAAGATCTCAATGTGGATCTCAAAACGTACAAGTAATGATCTGGTCAAATTTATTGGAAGGTAGAGAGTTCTTTTTTCCAATGAACAACTTATCATTGTAGATGT
>NW_003314327.1:1036468-1061640 GCF_000143415.4 Selaginella moellendorffii | reverse complement strand
TACAATTTCCAAAGTTTTGTTTCAATTTGGGCATTGCTGGGTGAGCCAGATCCTTGTGAGTTTTCTCTTTGTTTTTCTTGAACTTATTTCCTTGTAGTTGATCCTTTGGTGGGAAGTATAACCTGTGAATATTTGTCCAAAATGCTGGTAGCATCTGACCATGTTGTGATCGATGGGGGGCCAAATCTTCTTGGACATGTGAGAAACAAATTGAACTTTGTGGACAGCTCCATGGCCTTGTAGTAATGTAGCAAGCCCTCGGGCTTCTCATGCTGTATAAGCTGTAAGGCAAGGTCCATCTTTGTATTTATCACCAGCTTCTCCACTCCAGGGACTCAGTCGTAGGCAGCAATGGTGATCTTCAATTCTTCTCCAGACAGTCTTTTTGAGTAGTTGATGTGATTGTGCCACCTTCATCAAGAACAGCAACTTAAACTCAAGAAAGTTCCTTAGAGAAGACAAAAAAAAAAAATAAACCTTAGGACTCGAGCTCTAGGCAAGAGCTCTCAATGGCACGTTGCAAGCTTTGCTATGGTGGTTATGACAAAAAATAGCAGCCGGGACTGGGCCGGGATGGCAGAAGTTTTATGCCTGGATGTTTGTGAAGATTAGACACAACATAAACTGTCCACATTATCTCTTCCAATTTCTTATGTTACATATGTATACATTCAGGTCGACAAATTATGTATCCTCGTCACATTTAAGTTTTCAGGGAATCCAGCTCCACTGGGATAGATAGGACATCTGTTACATTGGTGACATGAATCCTAGAGAATTTCTTTGTACACAATGTTTTTCGTATAGACATTATGGTTCTGGAGCACACCTTGTCCTTCACATTGTTCGATAGACATTGTAATTTGTTTCTTTGATGTTCCTCTTGAAAGTGCAACATAAAGTTGACCATGGCCAAAAACAGGTCTTGGCAAGTAGATACCCACATTCTGTAATGTTTGTCCCTGAGATTTGCAAATTGTTATGGAGAACGCAAGCCTTATTGGGAATTGTTGTCGTTTGAGGATAAATGGCATGTCTTCTTCAGTTGGTTTTAAAGAGATTCTTGGTAGGAGGACTTTTTTTCCTTGCATACCATTATGTAGAATCTCAGCTTCTATAACATTTGGTAGTGCCTTGGTTATAATCAGCTTAGTGCCATTACAGAGGCCTTTTTTAGTGTCAATGTTGCGTAACAACATTACAATACATCCGATTTTTACCTGTAGCTTGTGTGGAGGCATTCCAGATGGTGTTACTGAGTTTAAAAATTCTACAAGATAGTCCAACATCTCTTCTTCCGAATCTGTTTCTACAATGTCAATGCTTCTGTATGTTATTGTTCTGCCAGTCATTCTCGAAAGAACTTGGTCGTTCATTTGTAGAGAGAGATCATTTAAAGTCATGAGAATAGCTTTTTGTGATAGGTTTGGGTCATTTGGTTGTATATGCTTTCCAAACACATTATCTATCATTTGTTCTCTGGATGTCGATGTTAGAGGTAATTTTATAACTTCTTGGTTGAATCCTTGGAGGCTAGGTAGGTTACCATTTCCAAGCTTCACAAGCCATCTTGACCATTCCTTTTCTTCAGAGTTCACCCTCATGTTTGTATGTAATGAGAACTTTACAAGTTTCCACCATATTGGTGAGGATTTCACGCTGTTTTGGATAATTTGTGTGCGACGGGCTCTTTTTAGAACAGGTAATGTCTGTCTGAAATCTCCTCCTGTTACTAATGTGATGCCACCGAATTCTGTATCACAGTTTTTTATATCACGCAAGACCCTCTCGACAGCTTTAAAAGCGTGAACGGGTACCATGCTTATTTCGTCCCATATGAGCAGGTCAGCTCTTCTTATGACCTCGGCAGGTGCTGAATTCTCTCGCAGGTCCGAGGTGCATGTTTCTGTGATTGGTACTGGAAGCTTAAATGTTGAATGAGCCGTTCGGCCTCCTACAAGAAGAGTACTCGCTATTCCTGTCCACGTGACTGCTAAGACTTTCATGCCATAAGCAGTAACATATTTTATCAGTGTGTTAAAAAGGTATGATTTCCCTGTGCCTCCTACACCATCAACAAAGAATAATCTGCTTGTTTCTTTTTTTTTTTGTATTGCATTCAAGACATTGTTAAATATGTGAAGCTGTTCCTTGTTCAATCTGGTTTTTAGTAATTCAGCTTCATCAGGTGTGCATGGCACACATCTTGTTTCAGTTGTTGTTTCGTTAACTCCTATAAACTCTGGATCTGGTAACTCGTAGTCAGACAGTTTCTTGCCATGTTCCTGGAGTAATATTGACATTTCATGCAATCCATGTTGCATTGCTGCTTCATAGTTGTTGTGATTTCGGACCAAGTCTTCACACATCCCTTCCTTGAATTTATCCCATAGTTTTTTGGGATCAATGAGCTCGCAAAATAAACACATGACACTGAATAGATACCTTACTTTTGCAGGCATCTGAAATGTCAACGACTCTTCTAAACATTTCTCCCACTCACAATCATCCTGTAGAAGTCCCATTTCTTGTGCAGTAGAACGGTATGTGTCATATGCAACACCATTTAATACCTTTAAATCACTAAAACTTGTAGCACCTTTTTTGTAGAGCAGGATCATACGTAGGTAGAAACGTTCAGAGTCATGTGGTGATACAGTATACATTCTACCAACCACCTTGAATGCACGTTGGCGTGGTGTCCACATTCTGTTTCTTGAATTCCATGTATACCACTCAGGGATCTCGTGGTACAAGAGTGTCCTTGCAAATTCATCAATCTTGTTTAGCTCAAACCATTCTGTCAGTTTGGTTTTACGGCCTCTTTGTAATGCAACCTCTTCCTCACCATCATTGAAATAAATATTTTGAAGGTTTTCCAGGTGGATGTCCAGTCTCTCAATAGAATGTGATCTCCCGTGTAAGTCATATCCATAGATCCTCCATATTCCTTCTGATGCGGAGACATAGCGGCAGTTTCTGAAAGCCTCTATTTCGTCCCAGTCTAGTACTTGTTCTGGTGTTGAGTTCTCATCCCTTCAAAGGCGTACCTCCGCACAATCATGTCCCTTGTATATGTATTTGAATATATACTTGACACTTTTTACAGTGGAACACACCTCGACATTTATGTGTGCTCTGTACTTACGTAAGAGGTACTTGTTGTATGGCACAACAAACCTGTTGTCAATAGGTTTGTTCTTTATTAGGACTGTATGTCCTTCTTGGCACCTTCTATACTCTGGAAACTGACCACCGACATTCTGTGTTTCTTCACAGTAATCTCTTGGATAGTGTGACTTACATTCACCATCCTTCGTGCATGGGCTGTTTGGAAATTCAGGCCCACAAGGGCCATGTATCATGTGCTTTTTAACCAATTCATATAATTCTGGGTCTAGTCTGGCATCTGGTATTTCGGCAGTAACTATATTGTCTATGTCATCGATAGTTTTGATTTTATTATCTTTACCAAGGATCACCAAAATATGACAGTGTGGCAGTCCTCTTTTTTGGAATTCAATCACATAGACATAAGCATTGACCTGGCCAAATATTTCTCGTTTGTAAATGTCATCTATGAGTTCTATGTGATCTCTTTCCATTTAGGATTGCAGGTGAATGTTATGAACAAATCAGGTTTTCCATACTTCCTTACAAGGCTCATGGCATCCTGGTAGTTCTGATTCATTTGTCATGGGCCTCCAGTGAATGAGGATGGAAGTATTATTAGTTTTCCAGCACGTACCCCTTCCTGTTTGGCTCTGTTTTTCACGAAATCTGAGAGGCCACCGTATGCTTCAGCACGTAGCTCACGTTGGTGGTTTCTTATCCATGTTAGTCGGCCACCTTCAATCTTGGTGTATGTATCGACCATGTATTGTTGTGTGAGTTTTCCTGCTGTCAACACAGGGTTGAAATATATGCTTCTTATGCCATTGTGACATATGCCCCATATAGCAAATTTGTGCTGATAAAATTCCATCATTGTGACATTACAACGTTTAAGTGTATTGCCATTATCTGTGTATTTTATATCATTTGACCATCCGTCCTCTCCACTGGGAAAAAGAATTGGGTAGATCATAGGGTCACAACATGATGAAATGATTGATATTTCCTGCATTGATTCTTCCTTTGGATAGACTGCTATACTACGGTCAAATGGTGGGTTCCCACTTGGATTTGTAAAAATGGCAGCAATTTCATTTGAACACGGTGCATTGTATCTTCGAGGATCTGTTGTGCTCTCTCCCTTGATGTACATGACAATCTCTTGTGATGAAAGAGACATCTCATTCTCAAGCTCATGCAACATCTTGAATGCTTTTGCATAGGGATTGATTTCTCGTAAGAGAACATCTAATCTGTACATTAGTTCCCGGTCGCATTTTTTGTTATGCATATTTCTCATTCTTGTTTCTGTTGCTTGTGCCGTATCTAGAATATAGAGTTGTGAATACATTGCTTCTTGATCATCTCGTGGTCTGAAGCTGCCCATTCGGTGATACACTTGACTGTGTATCTTAAAGTAGTATGGTCCACCACCCGAAAATTCTTTGATGTTTGCTCCCATGGAAGCAAATGCTAGAGCACTATTATAGTTCCTTATTAGTTCTTTGAAATTTCCCTGGTTTGAATTACCTTCTAGCAACCTCTGGATCAATTCAGGGAAATGGTTTCTATTTTTTATTTGGACACGACCGTGATGACAGCATTGTGATTTTGTTTCTGCATTAAAATGGAAAGCTCTGCAATGGACACATTGTTTGTCCATTGGCCCTATGTAGTTTTCTTCACAGTTTCCTTCATGATTTGTGTTTAGGAGCCCCATTTTGTTCTGTATATAGTGATTCATTGGTACGTTAATGTGTGGTGCATTTGTGTTATTCACATTTTCAGAAATGCTCAAAACCAGTTCTGTTGTTGCTCATCTTTTTCTTGTGTTCATTTTGCTTTTGAAAGTGGATTAAGTGTGAAATAGCAATAGAGTAGTTTGAGCACAGAGCAGTATGGCAGTAGTGAAGAGAAAATAGATTTTAGGAAGACACCATCGAGGGATGGTTGTTCTTTTGTCTTGAAACCCTAGAGTTTGTGTTCTTATCAGTTAGGGTTTTTACTTTCGTTTCTTACAATTAATATGGGGCTAACCGATAGACTCTTTTTGAAAATCTATCCATTCCATTGGTAACTGGTTGAAGACATTGATGGGACATGTAGGAAGCTTCCCTAAGATAATTTTGTGGTTCATTATACTGAAAAAGCATACTGCAAATATTTACCATGATTCCATATCTATCATGTAATTTCATGTATGAGATCTTCATGAAAACATACCTTTTTGACACTGGACGAATGGACAGCCATGCTGTTGTTTAGTATCTGGTCTTTCTTATAATGTGTTGTGTCAAAATCTAGTATCATAAATGGATCTACACGTGAGAAAGCTCAAGCTACATGAGGAATACCCAGACCTGAGCTTGAACACAAAAAATACTCCACTGGCTGTGTTACAATGAATTTGCGCATGCAGCAGTAACATAGCCAGTGGACTATTTTTTAGCCACCTTGATAACCACAATTCACAACTCTGAACAAGATTGTGTTTGAAGAACAGAAAAGAGTGCAATGAAAAGCCAAACATTCCTTTTTGTCTTCATACACATCAATACAGCCCCAAAAGCACTATCACTCACATCATTGCCTATAATTTCCACCACAGTCACCTTATCATTCATTGACCCCTTCAAAACAATCCTTGTTCTGATATCTAGCCCCATGGCAACGAAAACAATTGCCCTCTGCTTTGTCTTTCTCTTGCTGGTCCAAACGAAGTTTCTTAGCCTCACTGCCATCTTCATGCTTCGAGCCACAACGGAATAACAACCGTTTCTTCCCCGAATATGAAGAATTAGCGAGCTGGTCATCACATTGACTACTCTGTAGACTATCTCGTTGACCAGAGTTGACCGAGTTGACTGATGGTTCGGGCGAAAAGATCTAAGCCTTAGTGATAGCATCAGTCAATGTTGCTGGAAAATCCTTTTTGACCTTCTGCTGCACATCCATGGAGCTCAATCCTTTGATGAAACATTGCACCTTTAGCAGCTCATTATAGGTGCTTGTGAGACTAAGGCAAAGATCACGGAACTTGCGGGCATACGCATCTAAAGACAAAGTCCCTTGCCGGATCTCTAATAATTGATTCATGAGATCAACCTCTTCAAACTTCTTGACAAAAGAAGTGTAGAAAACCTTTGTCAAATCAGTCCAAGAAGTCAGTTTCGGATTAGCTTTGATGTAGTTCTACCACGAAGAAGCATGGCCCATAAGCTTCGTCACAAAGAAATCTATCTTCACCTTATCCTCACAAGGATTGTGAGACCAACAACTTTCCCACAATTCCAACAAAGAATCAATCTCTTGACTATCACAAACATCGGGTGATGATTTCCATTCCATAATACCATAATCCTTGGCATGCTTGACGTACCAATGGAAATCACGGTCATGAGATCGATTCAATCCTTGAGGGTCCATGTGAAGCAAGAAATCCTTAATGAGATTGACAGAATCTTTAACCTCCTTTATGTTGCTCTGAATCGTAGAAATCTAGCATCCTTGCCGCAGAATGACATCATCAAGAGTTTCTTCTACATCGTCATGGCTATCATCACTAATGCCATACTCCTCATCAGGATCAATAGCTTGCTCTCCCGCCATCCCCAAAAGAACATGCTGCTCCGATACTAATGAAACGAATTAGAGAGCAAACCCTAGGCCAACCTCCCAACCCTTAAGGCGTTACGGCCTTAAATCCCATAGGCCATCAAATATTCTTAGAATATTCCCGTGGTTCGTGTCATCCCTGAACAGCTGCGGAGTTGGGATTACATTTGAGTAAGGATGTTCAAGATAAACTTGATTTTGAGGCAACTAATCTAACCATAGAACTTGATGAGATTCTAGTGGTGTGCAAAAGTAATTTGCAAGCAGCTCAGGATAGAGTAGAGAAGTTTACTAATAAGCATTGCCAATTCCGAGAATATAAAGTGGGTGATCTTGTCTTTGTGCGAGTGATCTTTCCATTAAGTGAGCGGTGGACACCTTAGTGCCTTTATAGAGAGGGAAGAGTGACAAACTTTCCTATCAATATGCTAGTCCAATAAAGTGCTGGAGTGCATTGTAAAGCAGCTTATTGGGTGTAACTACCAGCTGGGGTGAAAATCATTCAGTATTTTATGCCAGCCTAGTGAAAAAGTATATTATCTCGAAATGATGGGCCCAATGCCTCCTTAATATATACTGTTATGGAAGATGGACCAAGAGCTTGAGCAGAGTTTCCTAGAAAGGGTGATCACTGGTATAACTCATCTTTGGGACAAGGACTTTTTTAGAGGGGAAGAATTGTTAGGTGCTAGCTTTAAACATGCAGTGAACATCAGTCAATGGGAAGCTCAAGGGTATATTAAAGCATATTAGGATAAGGGACTTAACCTACCCTAGGGCTCATAGTAGAGTGGTGGTGCAATGGAGCTTTTGAGGTAGTTTAGGGGTGGTTGGGTGGTGAGGAACTTCAAGAGGAAGTATAATGTAGTCTAAAAAGACTCAATCTTTGTTTTTTTGCACCAGATCATAACATTAATGTTAGGATCCTATCCCTTACACCCTAAGTCAACTGGCTAAAGGGGTGATCACTTGATTGCAGGGCCCTTTCTTTATCTTATTATCTTAATCTAGTGCCTAACAATTGAGTTTTCTTAAAGCAGGTAAAGCAGAAGGATGAAGATGAGGATAAGGAGTAAAACCAATTATCAGTAAGTGTATTTCTACCTATGGGTATCCAAGCTTTATTATGAACAATTAAAATTTCTATATAATAGCTTCTTTGCCTAAGATTGGATAAAATTTTAGTAATTATCTAATAGGCAGAATTTTATAAATCCTTTACAGATTATAATACTTAGGATTTGTATCTAGCTCAAATAGGCAAACTATCTCTTTGTTTAGGAAGAATCTTGGTACTATTTTCTCTTTGTATAGGTAACTCCATAGATATAAGTCTCGTTTACACTATGTACTTACAAAGTAATCTAAGTGTATTATCCCACCTTATTTAACAATAATAAAGGTATCAAGAGTCAGACTTCTATATATCTTGAGCAGAATACTATCAAGTATTTCACTTGGTAATTCGTCAAGTTATTTAAGCAATTTTGTTAAATCTATAATTCATTAGCTTAGTTAGGCACATAAAATAGTTTAGTTTTTTCTTTTCTTATACTTTTGCTTAGTCACACAGAGTGGGGATCAACCAACTTCTATCTAGGTCTATAAGAAAAATGTATCTTTTAATAGGTGTGGTGATCATTGATAAATATTCTTACTTTATATACCCCAATTAATCCAATAAACTTCTATTAGAACTGTGGAGGGTTGTCAATCCTCAATCTCTCCATCTAGGTGTGTAGGAGGATCTTCCCTTTCTACCCGTGCCTAATGTGGTTAAAATTAATTCAATGTTTACATGTTTTTGGCATATTATAGCTAATTCCGGAATAGCTTGTTTGCTTCGCAGTGGGTTTTACCCTCTGGCATATAGCCATCCTTGCTCTTACAATTGTAAAATTAGAAAGAATGGCCTATTGCTTTTGGCAAATTTTAGGCAAACTAGATCAACACTAAAGACTAATTTGAATTGGGCGTGGAGACCATTTCATGAAATTGCCCTATAAAATCAACACAAGTGTTAAATTATCTAACACATGATAGTATATTCTAGATCAATTTGTTTGTGGAATGACGTTAGGTAGTTTTTCAAACATATAATAGCTAATTTGTGGAAAACTTTGCTTCAGATCTAGAGAAAAATTACTTTTTAAGGTAAATTTCTCTCTAGCCTTTCCGCCAATAGGTGACAATGGTCAATACAAATTGTTGATCAAATTTGTATAACAAATTTTTGAGCTTTAACTAATTCACCTAAATGTATTAGATGTAAAGCAATTCAAACGGTTAGAGTGGTTTGTAATAACTGGATCGTCCCCTGGAGGGGGGGGGGGGGCTGCGGGGGGTTCCAAAAGTATAATAGGGAGAGTGTGGGGGTTGAAGCCCAGTGGAGCCAATTTGGCCAGGAAAGGCTAATTTGGCCCAGGAAGGCTGTACCTAGGTGTTGGGTGATGAGATTACTACTGGGAAGTCCAAGATTAGAGTGAATACGGACCAACAAGTGGGGTAGCTTGGTGAAGTGTTCAAGAACCGACTCTAGTTCCCCTGGGAGATCGAATGGTTGATGCTCCCAGTCCAAGTGTGGGTGGCACTACCTACTTGGATACCTGGCGTGGCTTAACGAAACCTCGCTCTAAGCCCATGGCTAGAGCATCCAATGGTGGAAGGCAGGAAGAGTACCCACGAGGCTCGCATAGGGACATGGTGTTTTAAAATGCTGTCCCAAGTCCCAAATTGTAGAAAGGAAGAGGAGCAGTCTTATGGTGTAGTGATCAAGGATACGGTCGTGTAAGGAGGAAGTCCCAGAGGAGGTGGGACTTAATGGTTGGGCCTATGGGCCTTGATCTAGTGGCAGTGTTGGCGAACACGGCCATGGATAGAAAGGGACATTGGTGGGGACTGGAAAAGGGATATTGCAAAAAGCTATTCCCCATGTCTGCGGGCATCCTAAAGAGTGGATCTGGGATGACCACTCATGGATGGATGGCCCAATCCTTGAGAGATGGGACCGTGACGTAGGTGGTGTTAGACCACCGGTGTGACCAAGGTGAAGGGATATGGCTTGAGTGTAACGGGCTGATTTATCAGTGGTACCTTGGGGTGTTGGTCATGGGATTGGACACGTGGAGCACTTAGACCAAGTGCAAAGGTTGAGTGGCGTGGATGTCATTCTTGGGGCTAACAAGTTCCCAAGTCTGGAATAGGACTTATGGAGGTTGTGAGTGAGACTCCTCCAAGTGGTCGGAGGTATGGTTAAGTGACTAAAGAGAATGGAAAAATTAGTCGCTTACAATTTGGTATCGGAGCTGTTCCTTAGTCTGACTCTTATTGGTGGCCAAGTATATCACCACTTGTATTGGAAGTTGAATGTCTTAGGTATGGACCTATCCTCGAGGAGTAGCATGTCGAGAGGACATGGCTCTCCACTCAAGTTCATGCGTGAACTTGTGCGTGATGTGGTGGATAGAAAAGGGCCAGTAAGGGAATGACTTTAGGATCTTGGGAATAGTATAAGGGTTTCCTCAGAGAGTTAAGGATTTGATTCAGATGAGCGTTTGACTTAACAAATTGGCTAATGTAGTTGTGGTAAACAACTATACTTAGGATCATAGGAAAGACTCCAAAGTAATAAAGGAGTCACAAAATTATCCTTATATAGTTGAGGTTGGTGCTCATGAATGTGAAACCAGAATTAATGACCATGGGAGGTCAAATGCAGAAGAGGATACAAGTTCTTGAAATGGTAGCCGGGGCTACCTTTAGTAAATGCTGGAACAACCCAAGGAATTGGGGGTGTACTTAGAAGATAAGTTGGTATTTTCATCACATGGATAAGTAGTCCTAAGGGCAAAGGTTGCCCCCAGAGAACAAAATCAAGTATTGGAGTAACACTTGCAAAGATGGTCCTTGTGAGTAGAACATGAATACACGAAGTTGTATTCCAGCGAGTTGGCACCTCAAAATAGAACCTTACAGGTCATTGGATTAGCAAAGTCCGGAAATGTTATATGACTCAAGTAGAGTCAAGGAATGGTCCTAAGGGATTGATAAAAGCATTTGGACTGAGGTGCGTTGTACCCCATGAAGGATGGGGAGGACCATAAGATCTAAGTATGAGAATAGTGGGTATCTCATCAATGGCAGAATGTGCTATACTAAAGTCGTGGGAAAGGTGTTCCTAGAAGAAAGCAACTTTGGCATAGAGTTGTATGTGAATACTATGGTGCTGTGCTAATTGATAGTTGGCATGAGAAATGACTACTTTGGTCTTGGTAAAGACCCGGACACAAATGGGAAGTATCATAAGGGTAAGCTTGTAGAGCCAATGGTGTGGAAACACCAAATGTGCCAAGGCCTGATGCCTTGAGGTCAAGTTGGCAGGTTCATAAGAACCCCTTCTCAAAAGAATCCTAATGGAAATAGGAATTGCATACCTTAAGCTGGAAGGCATGCAATTGGAGTGTGGTGACCCAAATAATGATAGAGGTGTGGAAGCACCAATAATGAGTTGTAAGACTTAACGACTATAAAGCAATTAAGTAAAAGGTGAAAAATAATTGGTTAAACTAGTAGAAGGTAACTACCTAAGACTTCTTATTGGGATAAAAAAGTTAGATATACCTTTATGGGGATATATTGTTTATATTGCAATATAGTAAGTCAATGTTGTAAAGGGAATGCTCATTGTCAAAAAGGCCATCATTGGGACACCCAAACACTATAGAATACCAGGAGGTGGTGTTTGGTAGCGTGAGGGCAATAGATAAGGCCTAAGGGACTAAATCCCTAGCGAATGATGGATAAGAGGTGCTATCCAAATGTTCAAGGTTGCGGAGATGGGAGAAGTCCATTTACTCAAATTGGGCAAAGCCAAGAACGGGATTTTGGCAAGGCTAATGATGGGCATATAAAAGCCCATATATAGCAATGTTAATCCCAGTATGTGGGATTATAAGGTGAGCATACCCGGATTGAGGTACCACTCCTTAGGCTATCGGGTAGGTTCATCTTTAAGAATACTTGCTAATGCATGGTAGAAAGTGCAAAGCTATCATTTTAGTCTAGAGGAGAATAACCGAAGGAAATGTGTGAGGCCAAAAGCAAATAGTAAGGGGATAGAATTAAACCATAGGAATTAGAGAGCATAACCAAGGGTGGTTATGTTAGTTGGGAGTGGAGAATCAAGTGGGCACTCAGGCATGTTGCCATGGAGAGTCTAAATCATGGAATTGTCCATGTTAGACCATATGGTAATTAGAAAGCTTGCAAAAGGAGAAGCCTTAGCAAGCTAAGGAATAGAGTTCCTTGAAGGTTCCCAAAGACAATTCTAGGTAGTTTAGTACCTAGAAACCATGGTTTAATGATTTATAGAACGTGTGAAATCAGAGTGGTGCAGTAGAAGCGTGGTCTTGAAGCTTGCCATAAGGCAATATTAGCAAGGTTGGGGAAGTAGTTCTTAAGTGTTCAAAGGGATGGCTTTGAACGAAAGCCAATGGTTGAGGACTTTCACGCTTATGCATGAAACCATGTTACGTTGGTTGGATGACTTGCTAAGTGGGATTGGCAACTCAAGGGAACAAATCCCTTAGTTGAAGGTGCTAACTTCAAAAGGGGTGGCCCATGGGGCCAAACATGGAAGAGTCCATGCATAATCACAGACTTGTCAAGTGAGAGGACTTGGCAGTGCGGAGGAACTAGGTTCTTAAGCTGTGATTTGTAACGCACTTTAAGTATAAGTTGGTGCACCGGCGTCAGAAGTCACGCCAGGCATCTTGGGTGATGTTGTCTGTAGATGCATATACGGAGATTGGGTTCAAGTCCCAACCCTCTAGTACTTGGGTTTTAAACCCAACTCACTAGGGCGCAGTGATGGTTTGGAATATGAAGACACTCATTTTTCGGTGGTTATGGACTCTTAGTAAGGAGACTAGCTTGGGCACACCGCTAAGCGAGGGATGCCCCAGAGTCATGATGCACGGTTAAATTGCTTAGTGTGGCTTGGCATATCTAACTTAAACACTTTGGTGTAAGTGGCACCAAGGATGTGGTGAAGGAGATGGGGACACTTAATCTCAGTTGCTATGGACCCTTGGCCAGAAGGGCTGACTTGGGTGCACTGCCAAGTGTGGGGGATGCCCCCGGGGTCATAGTGAACAACTTAAAGGTTTGAAGGACTTAGAACCTTGGGTTAACCTGTTAAGGTGCTAAGGTTAGATCACTAGGTGATCTTCTAGCTAAAACAAGGACAAGGTCCTTATGAGGTTAAGGAATAAGGTTCCTAGTTTAAAGTGTTGATTTGAACTATTGATGATGGTGTGGCTTGGTGTAACGCACGTGGTTTTGACCCTTTATCCTATGGTGATTTACCATAGGATAACACCACGAAGCGGAACCTAACCTTCTTTGTGCCACGTGACAGATGCCACGTGTCACATGCCACGTGTCCATAGGAACCCGAGGTTCAGGGCCTTGGGCCACTAAACGAAGGAACAGTGCTAAACTCCCAAGCATGAAGCCAAGGAGTGACAGAACCGAACCACGGAGCAACTCTCGAGCATAAAGCCCAAGGAGCGGAGGGACAGGAGCCCGGAGCGACTTGGAACAGTCCTGGAGCAACCAGCATCCCAATGCCAGAACCAGCACGCAAAACGGAGCCAAACGGAGTCTGGCGCTATTTCGGTATACCGGTGGCCTAACGCGAGGATATGGGTACTCCACCAACTAGCATGGAATGGAACTTGGGCTTAGACCCAAGCCAGACGCAGAACAAGGATAGGCACGCAAGCGGGAGCTAGACTATGCCTCAGGTTGGTCGGCCATGCCCAACCTACCCACTATCCCTACTATACATTTGGAACCCCCCACATCCCTGGGCTTTCACCCCAAGCCTCCCTTAGTATCAGGAGTTAGTCTCTGGGACAAGCTTGAAACTTACTAAATATGGAATGTCCCTAGATTGTGAATTTGGACATGGGACGAATACCATTGTGTTTAGACCGATCTCTACATTCCGTAGATATGCCAAATGAGCAAATCTGGACACTTTCCATAAATAGCATTTGGGACCGAAATGAGACTAACACAAAGGGCATGATAGCGAGGGTGTTTGGCAGACACGGTAAGCTATCATGTAGCGATATTGAGGGACCAATCACAATACGCGAGGGTTCTTGTCAAGCCAGTGCAAGACAGAGCAAAAGAGAACTAAAAAGCCAGGCCAAGTATGCTTGGCTGAATAGACACTTAGGAATTCCGTCCTTATGCTCATCCGGCCAAGTACAGATGCAAAGTCCAGTTTACTAACACTTGAACAAGAGGGGCTGATAAAGGGTCCAGCAATACCGACCTCCTGCCATCGTGGCAGTAAGGTAAGAGTGTCCGTAAGCACTAGTTGATAGGTAACTTTCGATACCCGAAGTCACATTCGCGAAACCCATCGGTAAGGTTTAGATAGACTACTGTAAACAGGCAGTTAGAGTTGTTTACACAGTCACGCCCTTTTAACGGAATAAGGAACATCGATAGAGAGGCGGGTTATGTGACCAGTCGACAGTAGCTACCCCATGACTAGAGATTTCAACGTGCACACGAAGTGCCAAAGCCAGTCTGCCTATACTGGCCCAAACTCAAAGATCAATAGATGGACAATATCAAAGTCAGAAACAATGATATCTTAGAAGCTTAATTATCAGTGATTATATCTTAGAGTAGAACACAAAAGTATTCTAAGCAAGTTATCATCCGATAAACCAGTATAATAGTGCAGGAACCACCAAGATCATTATAGTTGGTAAACATAAGATGCACCATCAACAAAATTCAATAGCAAGTATATCATCAAGTAAACTCAATGATAATGTTTAACTATTAAAGATTGCAAACAGAATGCCAAACAACTTATGAAAGATAACTCAAAGAACACAAAGTATCATTGACAGACAAGCAAAATGCTCGCGAATGTATCACCTAAAGGAAAGAACATCCAAATCTATTAAAACTAATTCGAGCAACAATCAACAGAAGAGAATGAATGCAGTAAGACCAACAAACACTCAGTCCTGCCAACTATCACAAAAGCCAATCTGAATAGATCCCAGCCAAGAATACCAAGGAACTTAAGTTGCCTAAGCAAGTGTCAGCAACATCCTATTGATGTCTCAAACCCAAGGGACCAATCCAGAGCAAATCACAAAGAATATGTGATATTGCAAAAAGCCACAAGCCATCAAAGAGAACAACTAACTATCATGAAAGATCATCAATCATCCCATCAATGCAGTGATGCATAATCATCGTTGAAGAAAGAATCCACCATCCCGAAGAACAGCAACCCAGTCTATACCAACAATAATCAAGCAAAACCTTTGTTAATGATAATCAACTATCTTAGATGATAGTTAAGCATCACTAATGACTGCAAGATGTAAAAGCCAACTTCAATATTAAGGCTAATGAGCCATAATGCCTTCCCCAACAACTTCTAACAAATGGAACAACGAGCATAAAACTCAAAGAACCACAAGCTCTAAGAAGTCTATAGCCAAGTCATGCCTAGCAATGATCACGAGTCTCACATGAACTAACTTCAATACTAAGAAGAAAATCATGGTATAATCCATAATATTCTCCTCAACACATCCATAAACTAAACTTCAGAATGCAAAGCTAATGAAGAGCATATCTGCATCAATCCAAAAGCTAAGCATAACGAAGCTATGCTTAACAAGTGATCACCAAACGATCCTCCATGAATCCATCTATAGCAAGACGTAAGTCACTTTATAACAAGCACAAGAAGAATCATCAATGATCAATATATTCCAATTCAAATCCAATAAGGATTCAAACATTCGAACATCGATCACTAACTCTTCCACTTATAGAGTTAGCATAGTCCATGACTAAATCACTTTTCAAAGAAAGCTCAAAGCTCAACCTCTACTGAACAACTTTGTCTAGAACACAACTAACTCAAACTTGTCACTCAATTCATTTGAACGTCAACATAGTTGCTAACTAGCAAATGCACCAATGCCAATAACACAAGCCATAGCCAAATCATCAACACTATCTTCATTAAGACTAATGAAACTCGACATCAATCTTGCGGAGAGACATCTCATTTCACTGAAATCTCAATATCAACAATGTCAATGACAAGGCATTACTTCAATGCTATCAATATTAGAACAAAGCTAGAAGAAAGCAAGAGTGAATCACCATTCAAAGCTCTCTAGCAACCAAGCTAACCAAGATCGAAGATACTTTATTTAGTATCCGAAACCAATCCTTCAACAATACTCAGTTATAGATAACACTTCCTCAAGGAGTGCATCACCACGTCCAAGACTCAATGAAATCCAACACTATGAACTAAATGCAACCAAATGATATCGACAGAGGTAGAGTCGACATGCCAACATGGAAAACCCATGTAAGTTTAATGACACAATCCTCTGCAACCCCATTCGGTAAAGCAAGCCCATCACTGATAAATCTTCATCGAGTGAAGCAAGTGTCAACAGTCCTTGACAAAGTCTACAAGCAATCACTAGTTGCCAAGCAACTAACCATCACTTTTTCAACTTGCTTTCATGAGACCCAAACACTAAACTCACGTCATTTAGTCATACACTTGTCCAACATGAATGTGATACCTTCGGTATGAGATAAAAGTTCATTGACAAGCACAAACTAAATGACCACTCGAATCCAACTCAACTGCAATAAGTTCACTAATGCATTTAGCCACTAGCTCTAAGCATACCTTGAAGAGGCTAGCTATGCATGATCAACACTCAGCTGAAACTAAAGTGAAGACCATGAGATGGATCTATATTGGTACACAACTTCCTCATAGACAAAGCTATAATATGGGTACTAACATCTCAAACTCAAACAACTAAGTTGGACATCACCATCCTCAGCCAAGGCGCAGGGCCACCAAGACCAAGTCAAGATCAGTGAGAGCTCACTACTCTCATAGAGTCTAACGAAATGCAAAGTGCAAGCTGCCACCAAGCATAACGTTACAAAAGAAAGGCACAAGGGTCACCTTTCTAGAAAAATGCAGCGGCCACTTTTTTACACTAACTCCAGACTCTATCCAACTCAATTGCCTTAGCCCCAAAAGTTAGCATCCCTTTCGGGCCGCATCATACAAACTATCTATTAAGGTCTAAGCCAACCAAAATCAACTCTAACCCCTTCACTAGTTTGTATTGGCTTACGAAAACGGAATGGTTTTTGGACAAAATGATAACAGATCAGCCATTGGAAAAGTCTAAGAAAATTTATGGAAAATTTTCCATCCTAGAGAAAGAATGACTCTTAGTCCAGGAATGCAAACTTTCAAGACTCAACCAACTTCCTCCTACTTAACAACTTCACATAGGCTCACCTCAACACAAATTCTCGAGACCCATAGCATGCTTAAGCATCGAACATCTTTTTGCCCATTCTTTCGTCATCCAACATTGATATCTATAAAAATGCAAATGGAATATCCAAGACTTGATCACGAAGACCACATCTTCAAATATCCACATTGCACTAACACTCTTCTTCAACCACCTTCAAGATCCAATGTGAAGCTAAAACACTAACAAGAAAAATGACATGGAAAATCAAGCTCTAAGGAAAATTCCTCATCACTTGAAATAATAATGCCACTTCCACTAACACAAGTGTAAGCGATGTTAATGCCTCAACTACACACCTTCTTCATCCAACAATCTACTCCAAGTGTTAACGGATAAACCAACAAGCTATAGCAAGTGAATGCTATAATCCTTTCCAACACTTTATGGGCAAACCCTCAAGGAAACAAGGAACAAGGAACCAACTTAAGCTTAGCATAATGAACCACCATTGAGAATCTAGTCAAAGCTACTACAATGCTACTTCGTGCAAGTAGACTAGCCTCACCATCAACCACTTTGGGGTTGATCATCGTTTAACCAAGCAACTTTGTAAACACATTGCTCATTATCACATGGATATGATATAATTATCACAATAACTTGATCATCAATTGAGTAACACCACGAGCAATGCCAATGTCACTACTACAAAGGTTTATGTGAGTATCAAGTGCCAACTCGATTCGACAAAATGCAACATAAATGCCACACTCCACTGATAGAGATTTACAACACCTAACACCACTAACTTTTGTTCATAACACGGACAAGCTCATGCCACTCTCTATCCAACCAAACTCAAAACTAATCCAACACCAAGTTACTCAAGGAGCAATAGCAAGGTTTTTCGGAAAAGAATTGAACATTGCAACCCAAGTCTTCCAATAACAAGCTTAGACAAAATGGTATAGTGTTTCACCACTATCCATCCCATAACTCACCATTTGTAAGACCATCATCTCCAAGATGCATCAAGGTAGGGACTCTTGATTGCATGATGTGAACACGAGCAATGAGTTAACACCTTGTTGCAAATCATCTCTCCAAGAAGAAAAGATGATTTACGTGTTTGATCCTCCGTTCCCGATGACTCTCTTTTCGGTCTCATCTTTGACCAAACCTCAAGCTTGCTTTCGCACTGCCTTCAGTCCAATCCAAGAAAAGTTTATGAGAGAGCACAACAATGATTACTTGAACCAATAAACTAATGCCTACAGTCTTAGTTGATCCACTTGTAATCATGCCTAGGAAGGATCTACTAGTGCCGTGCTAAACAGCTACGGACCAGCTTATTTGCCACTCATAGCAAACCCAAGGAGGTTTGCTTTCACCCATGGTACATGGAACAACTTATGGAACCACCGATAGGCTAACATTAATCCTGCCAACTCAAAGCATAACCTCAAGTTGCTAATGTGCCTCACTCACGAGCCCAAGCTCAAACTCGTGTGAACGGAACATCTCAAATCCATCCTATAAGCCCAAGAGCAAGCTCACATTATTAGGTACAAAAGGTAACCTAAACTATAACCAAGGAACAAATGTGAACCCTTTGCACCAAACTGTAAGCGACTAAATTTTCCATTCTACTTTAGTCACTTAACCACACCTCTGACCACTTGGAGGAGTCTCATTCACAACCTCCATAAGTCCAATCCAGGACTTGGGACTTGCTAGCCCCGAGAATGGCATCCATGCCACTCAACATTTGCACTTGGTCCAAGTGCTCCACGTGTCCGATCCCATGACCGACACTCAAAGGTACCACCGACATAGCAGCCCGTTACGCTAAGGCCATGCCCAATCACCTTTGCCACACTGGTAGTCCAATACCACTTGCATCACCGTCTTGGCTCTCCAAGACTAGGCAAACCATCCGTGAGTGGTCATCTCAGATCCACTCCTTAGCATCCTTAGGATGCCCACCGACAAGGGGAATAGCCTTCCCCAATATCCCTCTGTCAGTCCCCACTAAGTCCCTTTCTGCCCCTGGCCGTGTTTGCCAACACTGCCACTAGATCGAGACCCACAGGCCCGACCACTAAGTCCCACGGTCCTCTGGGACTTCCTCACCACACGACTGTGTCCTTGGTCACTACCCCAGAGGACTGCTCCTCTTCCTTTCCACAGTCTGGGCCTTTGGGACAACATTTCGGAACACCGTGGCCTTACGCGAGCCACCTGGGTACTCTCCTCGCCTTCTGCCCTTGGGTGCTCTAGCCATGGGCTTAGAGCGGGTTCCGTTGAGCCACACCAGGTATCCAAGTAGGTAGTGCCACCCACACTTGGACTGGGAGCATCGGCCAGTCGATCTCCCGGGGGAACTAGAGCCGGCTCTTGAACACTTCACCAAGCTTCCCCGCTTGTCGGTCTGTGTTCACTCTAGTCTTGGACTTCCCAGTGGGCAGCTCATCACCCAACACTGGGTCCGGCCTTCCTGGGCCAAACTGGCCTTTCCTGGCCAAACTGGCTCCACTGCAGTCCTCCCCCCTACTATACTTTTGGAGCTCACCAAACCCCCCAGGGTCTGGGAGACGAACGCTTTGGGCTTTCACCCTCTCAGGCTCCGGACTCGGACTCGGACTCGGACTTGAACTCGGACTCGGACTCGGACTCGGATTCGGACTCGGACTCGGGCTCGGGCTCGGTCTCGGCCTCGGCCTCGGTCTCGGTCTCGGTTCCGATCTCGGTCTCGGTCTCGGTCTCGGTCTCGGTCCCGGTCTCGGTCTCGACTTCGGACTCCATCTCGGACTCCATCTCGGACTCCATCTCGGACTCCATCTCGGGTCCATCTCGGGTCCATCTCGGGTCCATCTCGGACTCCATCTCGGACTCCATCTCGGGTCCATCTCGGACTCCATCTCGGACTCCAACTCGGGTCCATCTCGGGTCCACCTCGGACTCCACTTCGGACTCCATCTCGGACTCCATCTCGGGTCCATCTCGGACTCCACTTCGGACTCCAACTCGGGTCCATCTCGGACTCCACTTCGGACTCCAACTCGGGTCCATCTCGGACTCCACTTCGGACTCCAACTCGGGTCCATCTCGGACTCCACTTCGGACTCCAACTCGGGTCCATCTCGGACTCCACTTCGGACTCCAACTCGGGTCCATCTCGGACTCCACTTCGGACTCCAACTCGAGTCCATCTCGGACACTCCCACGTGTCATGTGTTGGTCCTTTTGGGTCCCTTTTTGGAGCCTTGCCTTTTGCTCGCTTCGTGCTCATTCTTCGAGCACTTCGTTGGGAGTTCCACTCCCGCTCTTGACCTTTCAAGTCGGAGCTTTTGGTCCAAACGTGTTACGCTCGTTTGGCTCTCGCTTCGGCCACTACCATGTGGCGCCCTTCCGGCTCCACTTTGGGGCCTAGGGATTTTGTGTCTCACAACTCCACCACCCATAGACGAAGTTCGATGTCCTCATCGAACGGTGAACCATTTTATAAAGTAACACCCGCATGTGTTACCATTTCCATCCTTGGCGCGTAGCCAATATTTGTCAATGGTGTGACATTGAAGGCTCACCATGCCTTCTCCATATTCGTCAATGGTTGGACATTGAAGGCTCACCATGCCTTTTGCATATCCTCTAAGGAGGGTAGTCTCTCCAACTTAGAGACTGATTGGACCACATATAGTGGTTCTCTCCTTTTATTGGTTTAGTTCTCGCTAAACTTCTTAGAGACCCTTCTCTAAGTCAATCCCACTACTCCTCGAGTAGTCTCAATTTCCATCTATTGAACGTTTGCACGGTGGAACTTTTACTCTTTTGACTTTTGGAAGTCAATTTCCTAGGTGTCTCCAACACCTTGCATTGCACAGATTGTGCAACTCCACTTCCCCATCCTAGAAAGTTCATTACTTGAGGGCACCATCATCCTCTCTTCTATTTCGTGCCACCTTGGGCACTAAGTTCCATTTATCATACTTTGTGCTAGGGCTGTCCATGGCCCTATCATTTGGCTACCTTACCGCTCCCTCACTTGGAGCTTTTACTTCGCCAAATTGGAGCACTTAGGAATCCATCTTTGGAAGTCCACTTCTTTTCCCACAAGCTGTTAGCATCAAACACATTAGTGTTCCTTGGCTAACTTTGCCATTTGGATCCCTTCCATTAAATTCCATGGCCCAAACTTGGCCACTAGTCCTTTGCTCCTATCCTTGATTATTGCACCCAGCAACATAGGATCGCTACCTCCATTTTTGAGGTATCCTTTCGGTTCCATAACAAAGACTCTTCTTTGCCAAGTCCGGAGGATGTTCACCTCTAGTACGTCTCTTTAGCATCTTCTGCTATGGGCTCTATCCACGGCCCAACTTCGTGACCCTCCCATGGGTCTTTTATAGAGACTACTTTCCTCGGACTCACTATGCCATTGCACGGACATAGTTTATTTCCCTTAGGTGCTCTTCCCACTTGGTCATCATGACCAAGCCACACCACCTTAAACAGTTCAATTTCAACATTTTGAACTAGGAACTTCATTCCTTAGCCAACCAAGGACCTTGTCCTTATTTGGCCATAAGATCACCTAGTGATCTCACCTTGGCACCTTAACAGAGTTGCCAAGAGGTACTTGGTCTTCTAGACCTCCAAGTTGTTGACTATAACCCCGGGGGCATCCCCCACACTTGGCGGTGCACCCAAGCTAGCCCTTACGGCCAAGGGTTCATAGCAACTGAGATTAGGTGTCCCCATCTCACTCACCACGACCTTGGTGCCACTTGCACCAAAGTGTTCTAGTTAGATATGCTGAGCTTTCACACTAAGCAATCTAACCGTGCATCACGACTCCGGGGCATCCCCCGCTTGGCGGTGTGCCCAAGCCAATCTCCTCATTGAGAGTCCATGACCACCGAAATATGAGTGTCCTCATATTCCAAACCATCACCACGCCCTAGTGATTTGGGACTCGAACCCAAGCACTAGAGGGTCGGGACTCGAACCCAACCTCCGTATATGCATCTACGGATGGCATCACACCGGATGCCTAGCGTGACTCCCCATGCCGGTGCACCAATTTATATTTAAAGCGCGCTACAGATCACAGCTTAGGAACCTAGTTCCTCCGCACTACCAAGTCCTCTCACTTGACATGTCTGTGATCATGCATGGACTCCTCCATGCTCGGCCCCATGGCCCACCCTTTTTGAAGTTATCACCTTCAATTAGGGTATTTGTTCCCCCGACATGCCAATCTCGCTTGGCAAGTCCTCTGACCACTGTAACATGGTTCATGCATAAGCGTGAAAGTCCTTGACCAGCGACTTTCGTTCAAAGCCCTCTCTTTGAACACTCGGGAACTACTTCCCTAACCTTGATAGCCTTGCCTCATGGCAAGCTTCAAGACCACGCTTCTGCTGCACCACTCTGATTTCGCGTGTTCCATGAACCATTTACACTTGGCCTTTCTAGGTACTAAGCTACCTAGAATCGTCTTTGGGAACCTTGAAGGAACTCTGTCCCTCAGCTTGCTAAGGCCTCCCTTTTCGCAAGCTTTATAGTTGTCATATAGTCTAACATGGACAATTCCATATTTTAGACTCTCCATGGCCTCACGGTTACTAGCAACAACATCCTCGAGCACCCTCTTGATTTTCCACTCCCAACTTGCATAACCACTGTGGGATATGCCTTTTGATTTCTATGGCTCAGTTCCATCCCAATACTACTTATCTTTTGGCCCCATATGTTTCCTTTGGTTATTCTCCTCCAGATTAGGAGGATAGCTTTGCACTTTCTATCATGCCTTAGCAAGTATTCTTAGGGATGAACCTACCCAATACCCCAAGGAGTGGTTCCTCAATCCGGGTATGCTCACCTTATAATCCCACACACTGGGATTACATTGTTGCTTATGGGCCTTTACATGCCCATCACTAGCCTTGCCAAAATTCCATTTTTGGCTTTGTCCAACTCGGGTAGACAGTCCTCTCCTGTCTCCGCAACCTTGGACATTTGGATAGCACCTTCTATCCATCATTCGCTAGGGACTTAGTCCCTTGGGCTTTATCCATTGCCCTCGCGACATCAAACACCACCTTCTGGTGTTCTAGAGTGTTCGGGTGTCCCAATGATGGCTTTCTTGACAATGAGTATTTCCTTTTATGACATTGACTTACTATATCGCAACACAAGCAACTTATCCCCCGTAAGGGTGTATCCGACTTCCCTATGCTATTAAGAAGTCTTGGGTAGCTACCTTCTACCCGTTCAACCAGTTATTTTGCACTTCTTGCTTAGTTGCCTCATAGTTGTCAAGTCCTACAACTCATTGTTTGGTGCTTTCACACCTCCATCATTATCTGGGTCACCACACTCCAACTGCATGCTTTGCAGCTTAGGCTATGCCATTCCCATTTCCATTGGGATTCCTTTGGCAAGGGGTTCTCATGAACCCACCAACATAGCCTCAAGGTATCACACCTTGGCACATTTGGTGTCTCCACACCATCGGCTCCACGAGCCTACCTCTATGACACTTCCCCTTCGTGTTTATGTCTTTGCCAAGACCAACACCGCTCTTTCTCATGCCAACCATCCGTTAGCACTGCACCATAGAGGTCACACACAACTTTGTGTCAAAGTTGTTTTCTTCTGAGAACACCTTTCCCATAACTTTAGCATGGCACATTTTGCCATCGATGAGATACCCTCTGTTCTCATCCTTGGATCCTATGATCCCCCCCCATCCTTTGTGGGGTACAACACACCTCAGTCCAAATGCTTCCATCAGTCCTTTTAGGACCATCCCTTGACTCTACTTGAGTCATCCAGCAGTTTTGGACTTGGTTAATCCACAGACCCTTAAGGTCCTACTTGTGAGGCACTAGCTCACTGGAATACACTTCTTGCATTCCTGTCCTACTCAAAAGGACTATTTTCACAAGTGTTACTCCGACACTTGATTTTGTTCTCTGGGGGCAACTTTTGCCCCTTAGGACTACTTGTCCATGCGATGAGAATACCACTCATCTCTAAGTACACCCCCCAACTCCTTGGGTTGTTCCAGCATTTATTAAAGGTAGCCCCGGCTACCATTTCAAGGACTTGAGTCCTCTTCCGTATTTGACCTCCCATGGTCATTACCTCTGGTCTCACATTCATGAGCACCAACCTCAACTATATGAGGATAATCTTGTGACTCCTTTATTGTTTTGGAGTCTTTATCTTTCCCGTGATCCCAACTTTAGTTGTTTACCACAACAACCTTAGCCAATTTGCTGAGACAAATGCTCATCCGGATCACATCCTCAACTCAATGAGGAAAACCTTGCACTGTTCCCAAGATCCCAAAGTCGTTCCATTATTGGCCCTTTTCTATCCACCACCTCGTCTACAAGTTCACACATGAACTGTAATGGAGAGCCATGTCTTCCCGACTTGCTACTCCTCAAGGATAGGCCCACTCCTCGGGCCTTCCGATGCCAACACTAGTGGTAATATACTTGAGCACCAATAAAAGTCAGACTAAGGAACAGCTCCGATACCAAATTGTAAGCGACTAAATTTTCCATTCTACTTTAGTCACTTAACCACACCTCTGACCACTTGGAGGAGTCTCATTCACAACCTCCATAAGTCCAATCCAGGACTTGGGACTTGCTAGCCCCGAGAATGGCATCCATGCCACTCAACATTTGCACTTGGTCCAAGTGCTCCACGTGTCCGATCCCATGACCGACACTCAAAGGTACCACCGACATAGCAGCCCGTTACGCTAAGGCCATGCCCAATCACCTTTGCCACACTGGTAGTCCAATACCACTTGCATCACCGTCTTGGCTCTCCAAGACTAGGCAAACCATCCGTGAGTGGTCATCTCAGATCCACTCCTTAGCATCCTTAGGATGCCCACCGACAAGGGGAATAGCCTTCCCCAATATCCCTCTGTCAGTCTCCACTAAGTCCCTTTCTGCCCCTGACCGTGTTTGCCAACACTGCCACTGGATCGAGGCCTACAGGCCCGACCACTAAGTCCCACGGTCCTCTGGGATTTCCTCACCACACGACCGTGTC
>NW_003314327.1:1009620-1036252 GCF_000143415.4 Selaginella moellendorffii | reverse complement strand
GCCAGTCGATCTCCCGGGGGAACTAGAGCCGGCTCTTGAACACTTCACCAAGCTTCCCCGCTTGTCGGTCTGTGTCACTCTAGTCTTGGACTTCCCAGTGGGCAGCTCATCACCCAACACTGGGTCCGGCCTTCCTGGGCCAAACTGGCCTTTCCTGGCCAAACTGGCTCCACTGCAGTCCTCCCCCCTACTATACTTTTGGAGCTCACCAAACCCCCCAGGGTCTGGGAGACGAACGCTTTGGGCTTTCACCCTCTCAGGCTCTGGACTCGGACTCGGACTCGGACTTGAACTCGGATTCGGACTCGGACTCGGATTCGGACTCGGACTCGGGCTCGGGCTTGGTCTCGGCCTCGGCCTCGGTCTCGGTCTCGGTTCCGATCTCGGTCTCGGTTCCAATCTCGGTCTCGGTCTCGGTCTCGGTCTCGGTCCCGGTCTCGGTCTCGACTTCGGACTCCATCTCGGACTCCATCTTGGACTCCATCTCGGACTCCATCTCGGGTCCATCTCGGGTCCATCTCGGGTCCATCTCGGACTCCATCTCGGACTCCATCTCGGGTCCATCTCGGACTCCATCTCGGACTCCAACTCGGGTCCATCTCGGGTCCACCTCGGACTCCACTTCGGACTCCATCTCGGACTCCATCTCGGGTCCATCTCGGACTCCACTTCGGACTCCAACTCGGGTCCATCTCGGACTCCACTTCGGACTCCAACTCGGGTCCATCTCGGACTCCACTTCGGACTCCAACTCGGGTCCATCTCGGACTCCACTTCGGACTCCAACTCGGGTCCATCTCGGACTCCACTTCGGACTCCAACTCGAGTCCATCTCGGACACTCCCACGTGTCATGTGTTAGTCCTTTTGGGTCCCTTTTTGGAGCCTTGCCTTTTGCTCGCTTCGTGCTCGTTCTTCGAGCACTTCGTTGGGAGTTCCACTCCCGCTCTTGACCTTTCAAGTCGGAGCTTTTGGTCCAAACGTGTTACGCTCGTTTGGCTCTCGCTTCGGCCACTACCATGTGGCGCCCTTCCGGCTCCACTTTGGGGCCTAGGGATTTTGTGTCTCACACAAACGTGTACCCGCTCGGATCATCGTTTTCATCTCTGCGTATGCAACGAGACTAGTTGCCCAATCTCATTGAATAGTACTCGCTGAGACTCATCCTCTGATACCAAATGTAGCGCACGTGGTTTTGACCCTTTATCCTATGGTGATTTACCATAGGATAACACCACGAAGTGGAACCTAACCCTCTTTGTGCCACGTGACAGATGCCACGTGTCATATGCCACGTGTCCATGCCACGTGTCCATAGGAACCCAAGGTTCAGGACCTTGGGCCACTAAACGAAGGAACAGTGCCAAACTCCCAAGCATGAAGCCAAGGAGTGACAGAACCGAACCACGGAGCAACTCCCGGGCATAAAGCCCAAGGAGCGAAGGGACAGGAGCCCGGAGCGACTTGGAACAGTCCTGGAGCAACCAGCATCCCAATGCCAGGACCAGCACGCAAAACGGAGCCAAACGGAGTCTGACACTATTTCGGTATACCGGTGGCCTAACGCGAGGACATAGGTACTCCACCAACTAGCATGGAATGGAACTTGGGCTTAGACCCAAGCCGCACGTAGAACAAGGACAGGCACGCAAGCGGGAGCTAGACTATACCTCAGGTTGGTCGGCTATACCTGACCTACCCACTATCCCTACTATACATTTGGAACCCCCCACAGCCCCCCCCCCCCCCCCCCCCCTTGAGGAACACACGCTTTGGGCTTTCACCCCAAGCCTCCCTTAGTATCAGGAGTTAGTCTCTGGGACAAGCTCGAAACTTACTAAATATGGAATGTCCCTAGATTGTGAATTTGGACATGGGACGAATACCATTGTGTTCAGACCGATCTCTACATTCCGTAGATATGCCAAATGAGCAAATCTGGACACTTTCCATAAATAGCATTTAGGACCGAAATGAGACTAACACAAAGGGCATGATAGCAAGGGTGTTTGGCAGACACGGTAAGCTATCATATAACGATATTGAGGGACCAATCTCAATACGCGAGGGTTCTTGTCAAGCCAGTGCAAGACAGAGCAAAAGAGAACTAAAAAGCCAGGCCAAGTATGCTTGGCTGAATAGACACTAAGGAATTCCGTCCTTATGCTCATCCGGCCAAGTACAGATGCAAAGTCCAGTTTACTAACACTTGAACAAGAGGGGCTGATAAAGGGTCCAGCAATACCGACCTCCTGCCATCGTGGCAGTAAGGTAAGAGTGTCCATAAGGACTAGTTGATAGGTAACTTTCGATACCCGAAGTCACATTCACGACACTTGGTTAAGGTGACTAAATGGGAAGAACACTTAAGGGAAATAAACCGTGACAATCCGATGGCATAGTGAGTGCGAAGAAAGTAGTCTCAATAAAAGACCTATGGGAGGGTCACAAAGTTGGGCCGTGGATAGATCCCACAGTAGAAAATGCTAAAGAGACGTACTAGGGGTGAACACCCTCTAGACTTGGCAAATTAAAGTCTTTGCCATTGAACCAAAAGAATACCTCAAGGATGGAGGTAGTGAATCTATGTTGCTCCATACAACAATTAATGGATAAGAGCAAGAGACTAGTGTTAGGGTGTGGCCACCAAGAGAGTCACAGAGAGAGAGGGAATATTCTGGTCCTCAAAATATTCCCCATCTTCCTTGTATAAAACCCTTGCCCCACAAGGGCAAGAGGGGGGAGGGGCATTTTGTGAAGGGTAGTGAAGCATTTTTTGTGTTTGAGCGAGTGTTGGGGGAAGTGCCCCTCCTTCCCCCAACAAATGGTGAACCCGGCGTGACGTGCAACACTTTCTAAAGCATCATTTCTCTCTTTTCTTTTGGCCGCAGACTTTGGGAAGGAATTCCTTGTTCGTCTTGCTGTGGTTTTCTTTGATCTTGGGCGTGTTGGATAGGTCTGGAGCTCCTCTTTCCAACAAAGTATGGCACTTATCAAGCCGTGCAGTATTTGAAGAGATACAACATTTCTTGGCTCGATTGGATGAGCATTTTGGGGTTTTCACTTTCTCGCTTGGATCCTCGGCTGAATTTTTCTAGGTAGTGCATTTGGGCTTGTAAATCTGGCCTAGATCTATTAGTAGTGGTGGTTCTTGGCACTAGATTTGGGCGAATTGATGGCATGCAAAAGGATTTTCTTCTCCGGCTAAGTTGGGTCATCTTTGTAGTAGGAATTTGTGCTCTTCCAGGCTTTGTTTTGGATGCCGTTTGTTTCTAAAGGTGCTCTTGGTCCTAGGCTTTCCAGAAATACCAATGGCGCCTCAGTATCGATGTACATCATAAACATGCACATGTTTTTCCACAATATTGGTGTTCTGGCTACCTCTTCATGGATTTCAGGGAATATTGAGGTGGCTTCTTCTCATATTCCTACAATAGAGGGTAGACGGGGCTGATCTCTTTCCAACAAGCCCACCAACAGTCAAAATAGGGAAGGATCAAGACCAAAGGACTCATTTTTCTCTTTTGGGTTAAACTTTGTTGGGGGTTCCTTGGGAATGAAGCAATCTTCAAGGAACAGGTAGCCGTAGGAACAGGAACAGGAGGAGCAGGAACAAGAGTTGGCATAGGAACAGGGACAATAAGAACGGGTACAGGGATAGGAGTTGGTGTTGGAGCAGGCGTAGGAGTAGGAGCGAGAGCGGGGGTTACCAGTTACAGGTCACAGGTCCCGGTTATTTGTCCTCGGTTACCAGTTACTGGCTACTCCAGTGGCTACTTTGGTGATTATCCCACGGGTCAATGGTTATGTGTGCTTGAGGCCTACATCTCCGTTTTCACCTTTATTCCTCTTCGTCACAGGCATTTTGGGCAACTTTGAGCAACTTGAGCACTAGCCTACAGTCTTCTTGCTCCTGTCAACCCAGTTGCCTTGACCGGGCATTTGCAATGTTTAGGGTACTTGATGCGGGTACAAACTAGACATACGACAAACTGGCACCCTTTTACCATACCTCGAGGCCCTAAGGTACGAAGTAAATTTTCTAACATCCAAAGGCAGCTTAGATACGACACTGCACCTTCTCGGGCTGAGCCCTCTTCATCCTTGGCAGATTCCAGTGACTTAGATCTACGAGCTATCGCACAACCACCCTTAGCTCGACCTCAGCTCCATGTTCTGCAGAAGGGGAGTGATCTGCCAACCTTCTTAGGTGTTGGAACAGTCTCTCCAACATTGCATATTAGTCGCTTTGATTACTACTGCACCACAAACATGATTGTCGATGATGATCGTATGTGCCATGACTTCTTGCAATCTCTTGAATGCAAAGCAACAACTTGGGTAGATTCTCTCCTCCCAGAGGACTAGACAAACTTCCAGACACTACTTGCTTCTTTCAGAGAATGCTTTGTTGAGGAAAAACCCACAAATTAGCTACTTGTCGACCTCTTTTCGTTCCAGCAGGGTGCTCACGAGTCTGTTCCTGACAACATCACATGGTTTCGAACTTACTGCAAGTAGTGTTGGGATTGCAGAGTAGTCCAAGATGAGCAACAGGGGATCATGGCATTCATAGCAGGTCTACGTGGGAACGTGCAGCGGAAACTTCTTAAGAAGACATTCAGGTTTTGCCGTGAGGCATTTTCGTTTGCCACGAAGCTAGAAAGAGAGCTTCTGGTCAACCTGGGGATTACTAGAGTTGATTTTGACCAAGCCATCATCTCGTTAGAGTCACCTTGTACATTCATCTGTCCATACCAAAGCCCGTCACTATTGAGCATACACCTCCGGCTCTTGAGAACTTTGCCAATGAGATGTGGCAGCTGAAGGAGATCATTCTTCAGTAGCAATCACACCATGACAAACTGCTCCAGGAGCTGGTGGAGTCTAGGAAAGAGGCCGCTACAGCTCGGGAACGTAGATTTAAATCCTGCTAGTGCACTTACTGCGAGATGAACACACACAACACATAGCGCTGCTTCAAGCTTCACCCAGAGCTTCGGCCTCCATCTTCTCAACGTGTCCAACAACATCCCTTCACTAATAATTCCATATCATCTCGGGGTCTAGAGATGTATCAGGAGCAGTTGGAACGACAAGCAATTGAGGCAGCCCTTGGTCAAGCAAAGGCAAGGCACCAGCCTCATCAGTCAACACAATTTTGGTAGCCGAGGAACTCTATAGGCAATAGCAGCAAACCACAACCACTCGAGCCCAAGCAAAGAAGAAGGCAGCCGCTCAGCTTGCCACAAATCCCCCGCCGCCAGTTGAGAGCGAATCTCCGTTGGCATCAGGCCCAGTGACACAGAGGGTGGCTTGTAAGCTCCCCTTCAAGTCACTACTCTCTCCTCCTTTTGAGATCTCACCAACAGCTATTCCTGTTCTGGAACTAGTTCTTCAATAGTTGGTTGACACTACTGTCACCTTTTCGCTCCAAGACATATTGTGTCTTGTCCTGGGATTCAGCTAGCATTTAGAGGAGTTTGCACGGTCAGGAACACTAGAGAGCACTCTCAAGAGGACTCCTCAAGAGGTGCACATTGTCGATATGACAAGATATGGTGGAGATCCTGGTTCGTTCTTCGTCCTAGTGCAGATCGGTACTTCCTCTTATAGGATGGATGCTTTGGTTGACTCCGGTTCTGGAAGCAACATTATCTCTCTCGAGGCTGCCCTTTCAGCACAGCTACAAATCACTGAGAGCTCCTCCATCGTGCTCAAAACCTTCACCAACCATAACGTTCCTCTAGCAGGAATTTGCTGTGGTGTCAAAATCTCTGTGTAGGGTGTTATTTCTAAGGTGGATTTCGTCGTGGTTGACTACAAATGTCTTGGAATGTCCTCTTTGAAGGACTCTATCATCCTTGGCCGTTCATGGCAAGTCACATCCCATTGCACCATTGACAGCACACAAGGCAAGATGGAAATTAGCGATGGAACCCACAGTGCCACCTTTCTCAACAACCACGGCAGAGCTCTTTCTTAGCAAGCCTAGCAAGCTCTGACTAAAATGGCCTCCACACCATACTTTCCTCCTGAGCTCACAGAGGTTTTTCCTAAGTTGGCGGTGGTGTCGACCATCTATATGATGGATGCTTTCTCATGCAATGTGATTGACATGGTTGGAGGTGAGTTAGGCAGCCCGAGACATCTCTCAACATCACTCTCTTTATTTAAGAGTAAGGCCAAGCCTCTAGACAGGCCCTCTTTATTTGATGACGGGGCTTATAAAGTATGGGCTCCCATATCCAGCTTTTTGGAGCGTTTCTTGATAAAGGAAGGGCTCCTCGATTTGTTTCTTGCATGGGACCAACTCTC
The DNA here is from genome assembly GCF_000143415.4 of Selaginella moellendorffii. Classification (NCBI taxonomy): domain Eukaryota; kingdom Viridiplantae; phylum Streptophyta; class Lycopodiopsida; order Selaginellales; family Selaginellaceae; genus Selaginella; species Selaginella moellendorffii. The sequence continues at coordinate 1,029,935 of NW_003314327.1, read as the reverse complement.
TCTTATGGAGCTTGATGACACAGTCACTCCAGACCAGGTCCATCTTTCGCAGGACACAGCCGAACTCAATCCTTCTCAGCAACTATCTAAGGTGTCACACAGCCAACATCTTCCTACTAAAATCGTGGTAGCTGATGACTCTGAGTGTATTCTGTCATGCCATTTCTTGGAGATGGAGGATAACATCCAGACATAGAACTGGTAGAAAGAATCAAGCCAATCGAACATGCTGCATGCGAGTTATAGTTCTTTGAGTTTAGAATTTCCTACCATGGAGCCCCTAGTACTCCAACCACCAGAACAACTTCCTTTCAAAATTTACATCACGACGGGCACGGAGGCTTTTGGACTATACCTTTTCCAATGTTCACAGCTTGGCAAGCCACTACATGCAACATATTATGCCTCACATTCGTTCGAGGAGATTGGAAAGAAGTACGTGGATGCAGAAAAAGAAGCAATGGCTGTTGTTTATACCTTGGAGCGATTTTGTCACTTTCTTGCTGGAGCCTGTATCCATTCCCATGTTTGTTTTATTGTGCTGACTTTTCTTTTACAGCGACTAGTTCACAGTCCTCGTACTTTATCTTGGATTGTGACCATTCAAGAGTTCCAGCCAACTTTTCACATGCGGCGGAAGTGTGTGATGCATCTTCTCCAACAGCTACAGGTCAAGCATGTGAAGAGCAGCAGCTATTCTCCTGAGTGCAATGGCCAGGCGGAATCCAGTAACAAGATATTGAAGACAGTCATCTCAAAGCTTGTGGAGAATCACCCAAGGCGTTGGCACGAACACTTAGTTATGGCATGGTGGGCCTTTTAGACATCCTTCAAGACATCCATCTCTGCGACCCCATTCTCCCTTGTCTATGGGACAGAGGCCATGCTTCCAATAGAGATCTAGCTTAGTGATGAAGACAAGCTTCATGTATGTGACTTGGAGGTTCTTGCCTTGGAAGAACAATGACGATCCACATCAAAACATCTCCTTCGAGGCAAGCAAAAGATCAAGTCAGTCATTGATCACTAGCAGTCTGCCGAACCATTCGAGGATGGCAATCTTGTTCTACTCAAGGAGTTTACTCCACCTTCGAAGTTCTCCCCTCGCTGGACCGGCACCTACTTTGTCCAGCGATACATCGGAGGTGGAGCATATGTGCTAGTTGATGCTGATGGATGGGAGCTCCCACACGCTCACAACCACTCTCATCTCAAACACTTCATTTAGTAAGGCGTTCCTTTTTTCTTCTTTTTCTTTTTCTTTTTCTTCCTTTCTTTCACTTTACTTTCATGGCTATTTTTCTTACTTTCAGAGGGTGTTTCTCCATTGGACCGTGGCTTATGCTTTGGATTTTGCCCTCAAGCTGCATTGCCATTTGTATGGAGGTTCCTCACTTGGCTCAATCTATGTTCCAGGTTCTTTGGCCCTTCCCTTACCATTACTACACCCCACACATTCCTCTCACTCATTCCATATCATCTACACTCACAGTTCCATCACCAATCACTTCCAGCAGTGTTGCCCACACTTATCTCTAGATTCCCGTCTTGCATCTTTCATTCTTTCACCATCATTCACATCTCTGCATGAGGTCACATTTACACTATACCACAGACACACATACATGCACTAGCAGCAAAAGACACCACCTCATTTGGACGTGCCGTTTGTGAGATATCCTTATGACCATTTGCTGACGATGCACTAGCTTTTTTGGAGCGACTTTCTTCCAACCAGGTGAACCTGTTCACTCAAGGCACCTAGGTGGATCTTTAGGCGAAGCTATAGAAGCCAAAGCCACTTTCTTCTGCTCTAGCACTTAGTGGACACATGCCACCTCTCTTTATCGGCAACCCAGTGACTATGCTGTCCTTTTTACCTATTGACTTCTTCAGTCCGACACATTAGACTGACCACCTTTTTGGAGTGCAACCTCCATCTCAGCGCTCCACCATATTAGTGCCGGAGCAAGCACAAGAGTAGGAGCGAGAGCAAGTGGTTACCGGTTACAAGTACCCAGCTACTAGTTACTGGTTACTGGCTACTCCGAGTGGTCAACACTTACTCTATGGGGCAATAGTTATCAATGGCAACCTTTTCAAAGTGCCACCACCATCTCGGTGCTCCACCATACCACTCCATTTTTCATCATTTCCATACTTACCACCCTTGGATAACGCATCCCCTCTTCTACCTCTTTTTCTTTCTCGATTTTGGCCAATCCTTGGAGCATACCGAAAGTCATCAAGAGGTTGCATTTGCATATTACACTTTCCTGAGCCGAAATCCAGGCACTGGTTAAGTTTTTTGGGTGCTCACTCTTTTTCCTCTATTTTCCTCCTCTTTTCACACTTTTTCTACACTTTTCTTCAACTTCAAGGTCCAGTTTGACTACAGGGTTTCCCACTGGGTTTTCCTCCCTGTCTCCAAACTTCATACCTACCTCTTTTCTTTCTTTTCCACTTTGTTTTCTAGAGTTTCTACTATTTCACGTAGTTACCAGCACTTGGCCTCAGTAGCCGCGGTCCACTCTACACTGTTCGGAGGGTTCTCGCGCATCTAGAGCTAGTGTGATCCACTGTGGTTGCATGTTAGGGCGTGGCCACCGAGAGTGTGAGAGAGAGAGAGGGAATATTCTGGTCCTTTGAATATTCCACATCTTCCTTGTATAAAACCCTTGCCCCACAAGGGCAAAGGGGGGGGGCATTTTGCGAAGAGCAGTGAAGCATTTCTTGTGTTTGAGCGAGCGTTGGAGGAAGCGCCCCTCCTTCCCCCAATACTAGTGGCCAATTTTGGGTCATAGGATTCATTGGAAGGAATCCAAATGGCAAAGTTAGCCAAGGAACACTAATGTGTTGGATGCTAACGGGTTGTGGGAAAGGAAGTGTGCTTCCAAGGATGGATTCGCAAGTGCTCCAATTTGGCAAAAGTGAAAGCTCCAAGTGAGGGAGCAGCAAAGTAGCTAAATGATAGGGCCGTGTACAGCCTTAACACAAATTATGATTATTGGAACATAGTGTCAAAGGTGGCATAAAATAGGAAAGAGGATAATGGTGCCTTTGAATAGAGAACTTTCTAGGATGGGGAAGTGGAGTTGCACAAAATGTGCAAAACAAGGTGTCAGAGACACCCAGGAAATGGACTCTAAGAAGTCAAAATTAAAAGTTCCAAAGGGCAAAGGTTATATCAATGGGATTTGAGACTACTCAAGAATGAGTAGTAGAATTGAGATAGAGAAAGTGTCTCTAACAAGTTTAGCAAGAACTAAACCAAGGAATTGAGATAGAGAAAGTGTCTCTAACAGATTTAACAAGAACTAAACCAATAAAGGGAGAGAACCACCACAAATGCTCGAATGAGTCTCTAAGTTGGAGAGCTTATGCTCTTTAAAGGATGGACAAGGCTTGGTGAGCCTTCTGTGTCAAACCAAAGACAAATATTGGCTAGGTGCCAAGGATGGAAAAAGTAATATATACTAGTATTACTTTATAAAGTAGTTTATCGTTCGATGAGGACATTGAACTTCGTCTATGGGTGGTGGAGTTGTGAGACATAAATCCCTAAGCCCCGAAGTGGAGCCGAAAGGGCACCATATAGTGGTGGCTAAAGCAAAAGCCAAACGAGCATAACAAGTTTGGACTAAAAGCTTTGACTTGAAAGGTTGAGAGCAGGACTAGAACTCCCAATGAAGGGCTCGAGGAACAAGCACGAAGTGAGCAATAACTGAGTCTCTGAAAAAGGGACACAAGAGGACCAACACATGACACGTAGAAGTGTACGAAATGAGTCCGAGATGGAGTTCGAAATGGACTCGAGATGGACCCAAGATGGAGTCCGAGATAGACCCGAAATGGAGTCCAAGATGGACCCGAGATGGAGTCCAAGATGGAGTCTGAGATGGACCCGAGATGGAGTCTGAGATGGAGTTTGAGATGGAATCTGAGATGGAGTCCGAGATGGACCCGAGATGGAGTCCAAGATGGACCCAAGATAGAGACCTGAGACCGAGACCGAGACCAAGTCTGAGTCCGAGGTTGAGTCCGAGGCCAAGACCGAGACCGAGTCCGAGTCCAAGACCAAGACCGAGTCTGAGTCTGAGGCTGAGACCAAGTCCAAGTCCAAATACTAATACAGGCTGTTGGGTGAAAGCCTAAAGCGATCGTCCCCTGGGGAGGGGGGGCTGCAGGGGGTTCCAAAAGTATAGTAGGGAGAGTGTGGGGGTTGGAGCCTAGTGGAGCTAGTTTGGCCAGGAAAAGCCAGTTTGGCCTAGAAAGGCTGTACCCAGGTGTTGGGTGATGAATTGACCACTGGGAAGGCCAAGACTAAAGTGAAAATGGACCGACAAGCGGGGTAGCTTGGTGAAGTGTTCAAGAACCAACTTTAGTTCCCCTGGGACATCGAATGGTTAATGCTCCTAGTCCAAGTGTGGGTGGCACTATCTACTTGGATACCTGGCATGGCTCAACGGAATCTCGCTCTAAGCCCATGGCTAGAGCATCCAATGGCGGAAGGCGGGAAGAGTACCTGCGAGGCTCGTGTAGGGCCACGGTGTTCCGAAATGCTGTCCCAAGTCCCAAACTGTAGAAAGGAAGAAAAGTAGTCCTTTGGTGTATTGACCAAGGATACGGTCGTGTAGAAAGGAAGTCCCAGAAGAGGTGGGACTTAATGGTCAGGCCTATAGTGTAAAGAACCAACTCGCCGAGGTGTCGTAGGCTAAAGGAACCCCGAAAGCATGACCAAAATGACAAAGAGTTTCATCGGATGGGACCAAGTCAAGGATCGAGTCCAAGACCGACTCTAGGACCGAGTTCGAGATAGAGTCCGGAATCGAGTCCGAGACCGACTCGGGGACTGAGTTCGAGTCCGAGTTTGAGACCGAGTTCGAGACAGAGTCCGAGATCCGAAATCGGGTCCGGGACCGAGTCCGAGGTCGAGTCCGAGGTCGGGTCCGAGATCGGGTCCGAGATCGAGTCCGAGATCGAGTCCGAGACCGAATCTGAAGTCGGATCCGAAATCGGGTTCGAGATCGAGCTAGAGACTAAGTCCAAATACTAATACGGGTCAAGGGGTGAAAGCCCAAAGCGTGCGTCTCCCAGGGGGGGGGGGGGGGCTGCAGGGGGTTCCAAAAGTATAGTAGGGATAGTGAGGTCCAGGAACCAGTTTAGAAGGGACTCTCCAGTGGGGCTCCTAAACTGACTTGAGGTTGGGACTGGGACCGAGGGGCCTTGGGTGGGAGTGAGCATGGACTTGGTTGGTGCCGGAGGGGCCATCCAAGGAAGTGCTCAAGAGCAGCTCCCACTCCCAAAAGGGAAACCGATTGTGGTGCTCCCGGCTCATGTGGAGTGGTGCCCCACTTGAGTACCATGCGGCTCATTGGTCCTCGCCCTTCCTAGGGGCTTCGGCCTTCATGGGTAAAGGTACCCATACCGGGCCGCTAGGCCACGGTGTTTCACCCCAGCGTCCCGAAGCAAGTGTTGCACTCAAGACTTGGGATTTAGAGGGTCCCATGATCAAGTCTTGTGGTACCAAGGGAAGTTAGGAACCTGGAAGCTTGGTGTGCTTGGCTGCTTGTGCTTGCGGGGAGTGTAGCCGAACCTTAAGTCCAGTTTAACCCGGGGAGGGGGACTGGGAGAGATTGGGAATCCGTGGATGGTGGCTAACGCTCCGTTGCTCGTGCAGTGAGTAGCTGAAAGCAAGTAGGACCAAGTAGGAGCTGGTACCATAGGCGAGAACCTTGGCGAGGGAACTTAGCAAAAGCCAAGGTAGTGTCGGATGGATAGACGAGGTGAGCTAGCAAATTGGAAAGGAAAAATTTGTGGCTTACATATAGACCTTGATCCAGTGGCAATGTTGGTAAACACAGCTATGGACAGAAAGGGACATTGGAAAGGAAAAATTTGTGGCTTACAATTTGGTATCGGAGCCTTTTCCTTAGTTCTAGCGAAGGATAGAGGCGGATTGCTGGGAGATGGCAAGGGCAGGGCGTAAGCGAACCCAGGCGGAGACGGAACCTCTGCCAGAGCTGGAGCCTCTGGTTGAACAAGAGGCTATGGATGAGGAATCCTTGCACGAGGAGGACTCTAGTGAGGAAACTTCCAAACAGGAGTCCGGTGGTGAGGTTCGGTCGTCCAAGGCTCGATTGGACGTGCTAGAAGGACAGTTGGCACAGACCAATGCCCTGCTGGAGACTCTCGTACGCAAGTTAAAGCGTGACGAGAAGCGGAAGAAAAAGCGAAAGACTGCGGATGCTGGCAGCGCAGAAGGTGCAGACCCTTCGGCAGGGACTGAGGCAAAACCAGACAAGGTCGAACAAACCGAAGTGGAATCAGTCCCTCAGGTAGTTCCCAAGTACAAACCAAAGCCCCCACCGGTGTTCAAGGGAGTGAACAACTATAAGGTTGTGGAGGATTGGTTTTACGATATGGAGGACTACTTCCAAGCGTTGAGGTTACCGAGCTCGGAGAAGGTCCCATGTGCAAAACCATACTTGGCAGATAATGCCAAGTCTTGGTGGAGAACAACGGAGGCCAACGAAGGACCAGTGGCCACCTGGGACATGATGAAGACGAGGATCCGTGCAACATATGTTCCTCCGAATGCCACTCTGCATCTGAGAGATGAGCTGAGTAGGCTGAAGCAGACTGGAACCATCCAGGAATATGTGAATGGGTTCATGGTAAAGAGGATACTTGTCACGGACATGGGGGATATGAATGCGTTCCATGCGTTTATATCAGGTCTGCAAACCTGGGCTCGCGGTGAGGTGATGCGCTGGAACCCGACCAACTACAAGGAAGTGTTGGATGCGGCCATCAAGGTGCATTTTAACGATAACCTGCGAAAGGGGAACACGACGGGGTCGGGATCCACGTTTCACAAAGGGGCCAAACCGAGGGGAACATATAGCAAGGGGAAATTCAAGAAGAGTTTCTTTAAGAATGAGTCCTCGGGGTTTCGGAAAGGCAAATCCGGTGGCCAGCGAGCGAGTACATGGGGAAGTCAAGCGAAAAGAGACAAACCCACGGATAAGAAGGTCAAGTCGTATAGCGGCGTGGGAAACAACGTATGCTACAACTGCGGCGAAGCGGGACACTTCTCGAGGGAATGTCCCTACCCGAAGAAGGCCAGAGCCAATATGGCCATCAAGTCGGGTGAAGTCCAAACTGAGGTATGTGATCTAGTCCCTAACTCAAAGCTACTCATTACACGAGCAACTTTGGTAGAAAGTCGTTCGCGACATCTACTAGCCCTCCGAGGGAAGCTCGGAGGTAGCTTTGTTAAGATCCTTATTGACACGGGTGCCTCGGATAATTTTGTGGCTGCAGACATAGTCCGGCAAGCCGGACTAACGGTGTAGCGGCTAGGCGAACCAAGGACTATAGAGTTTGTTCAAGGTAGCCAAAGCACCGATGAGGTACTTCGACAAGCGAGAGTCGAAGTAGGGACATGGAAAGTAGACATGGATTTCACTGTCTTGGACATGGCGGGATTTGACGTGATCTTCGGAATGGATTGGTTTAATCGGTTCGTGGTAGCCCTGCATGGACAAGGTAGGAACCTTGTGGTATTGGCGAATGCCCAAGGAAGAAGATCTAGGGTGGAGGCCCAGGATCTAAAGGTAGGGCAAAGCAAGGCCAAAGAGTCATGCTTAAACCTGGTGTCCACGAGAGGACAACTCACTAAAGGAACTAAGGCAGCCTTTTTGTGCTTACTCTCGGTGAAGAGTGACAAAAAGACAAGAACAGAAGAAGTACCTTTAGTGATCCAGCGGGTACTGGACCAATTCCAGGATACCATGCTGGAGGAGCTACTGGCGGGGTTGCCCCCCGCACGACCGATAGAACATAAGATTGAGCTGGTTGAGGGTGCTGAGGCTGTGGTTCGTCCACCCTATCGATTGAACGAAAAAGAACTCGCGGAGCTCAAGCGCCATCTAGAGGAGTTGGTGAACAAAGGGTATGTTAGGTTGAGCAAGTCGCCGTATGGGGTGCCGGTGCTATTTGTGAAAAAGAAAGATGGATCTATGCGCATATGCATAGACTACCGGTTGCTCAACAAGTATACCAAGAAGAACAAGTACCCTTTGCCAAGGATCGAGGACCTGTTCGATAGGTTGGGAAAGGCAAAATACTTCTCGAGGATTGACCTAAGGTCAGGATACTACCAGATCAGGGTAGCTGAGGAAGATGTCGAGAAGACAACCTATCGAACGAGGTATGGGAGCTTTGAGTTTCTGGTGATGCCTTTTGGGCTATGCAATGCACCGGCAACGTTTTCGGCGTTGATGAACCACATCTTTGTACCCTATCTGGATCACTTTGTGGTCGTCTATATCGACGACATCCTGATCTATAGCAAGACGCTAGAGGAGCATGTCGAACACTTGGCGAAGGTGTTTGAGAAACTAAGGGAACACAAACTGTATGCTAAAGAGAGCAAATGTGACTTTGCTCAACAAGAGGTAAAGTTTCTCGGGCATGTGGTGGGCCAGGACGGGCTCAAGGTGGACCCGGAGAAGGTCCAAGCGATCCAGGAATGGGAACGACCATCGAATGTACACGAGTTAAGGGCATTCTTGGGGCTATGCAACTACTACCGAAATTTTATTAGACACTATTCGAGAGTAGCCCTGCCCTTAACGGACCAAACAGGAAAAGGGAAAATGGTATGGACAGCAAAATGCGAGGCGGCATTTGTCCACCTCAAAGGGAAGTTGAGGAAGGCTTCAGTGTTGGCATTACCAGACTTTGGTAAGGACTTTGAGGTAGAAACGGATGCTTCGGACTTTGCGTTGGGCGCAGTTTTGAAGCAAGACAACCATCCAGTAGCGTTCTTCTCGAAGAAGTTGGACAAGGCTCAACGGAAGTGGCTTGCCCATGAGAAGGAACTGTTTGCGGTGGTCAAGGCGCTTAAGGAGTGGCGACACTACCTTGGGAGACACTTCAAGGTTTACACGGACAATGTGGCAACGAAACACTTCTTGTCACAGCCCGACCTGAGAGGGAAACAAGGTCGGTGGGCCAATACCTTGGCCGAGTTTGATTGCGAAATTCTGTACAAGCCTGGGAAGAGCAACATCGTGGCGGATGCGCTAAGTTGAAAAGCGAGCTTGAAATTAGCGATATCCAGCGCAACAGCAACCTTCTGGGACGATGTGCGGACAGCATATGAGAACGATGGTCTAGCACAAGAAGTGTTGCTGAGGAATCTAGAGGCGCGGGAAGCTCACCAGAGAGGTGAGCTGCCGACGGAAGAGAAAACGGGCTATGCGGAACACAACGGACTCATCTATTACAAGCAAACGAGGGTGTATGTTCCAGAAGGGGAACTAAGGAAGGTAGCCTTAGAAGAGTGTCATGACGGACCTCTTGCGGGACACGGCGGAGTGCCCAAGACGATGGGCTTACTCAAGAGGAAGTACCATTGGCCAGATATGGCTAAGGACGTCCAAGACTATGTAAAGACATGTCCAACATGTCAGCAAGTCAAAGTCGTGACTAAGGCTAGTGGGGGCTTGTTGCAAAGCATCCCAATTCCAGATCGTCCGTGGAAGTGTCTCACGATGGACTTCATCACGGGACTACCCCCAAGCGAGGGGTTCGATGCGATATTCGTGATGGTGGACCGATTTTCAAAGATGGCACATTTCATACCCACCACAACAGAAGTGGATGCGGAAGGTGTGGCGAAGCTGTTCTTCGAACAAGTGGTTCGACTGCGGGGAAGGCCGGAAGAGATTATCTCAGATCGAGATAAGATCTTCACCAGTAGGTTCTGGAGGACACTCCTAGAACAGTATCGCACCAAGTTGAAATTCAGCACAACCTATCACCCACAGACAGGTATGGGGTATTAAGTCAAGTTGATGGCACTAACACTTCTTGACAAACGGACAAATGGAAAGGGTGAATAGGCAGCTGGAGGATTATTTGCGATGCTATGTCTCAGAAGACCAGACCGATTGGGTAAATCATTTGGGACTTGCGGAAATGTGTTATAACAACTCACCACATTCGAGCATCGGGGTGAGTCCATGGGAAGTCATCAATGGGCGAGCTATTGAAGGTCCTGTGGAATTCGGCGTGGCCGAGTATCATGGAGAGTTACCCGCAGTGGAGGCATTCACGGCGGAAAGACTCAACATTTGGAATCTAGTGAGGGATTCCTTGGAACGGGCTCAACAAAGGCAAACTAAGTACGCGAACCAAAAGCGTCGGGATGTGGAGTTCCAAGCTAGGGAGAAGGTGTGGCTGAACACCAAGGACCTTAGGCTACCAAGTGGGATCAGCCGAAAGTTGACCCAAAGGTAAAAATGCATGTATTCCTGTAAATGAATTGATCTTGAGTTCCTTAAGCAGGTTCGCGGGGCTTTACGAGATTGAGGCTCGAATCGGTAAAGTGGCTTACCGTCTCCGACTTCCTCGAGAGATGGGGAAGATGCATCCCATGTTCCACGTGAACTTGCTCAAGCCGTATTTTGAGGATCCGCTTCGCAAGGACCAAGTAAGACCTTTACCTGAGGTTATCCAAGGGGAGGAGGAATACGAAGTCGAGGCCATCCTCAATGCACGCAAGAGCAAGCGACAAGGACGCGAGGTGAGAGAGTTCCATGTGAAGTGGAAAGGATTTCCACACTGCGAAGCAACATGGGAACCGGAGGAGAACCTAGCGAACGTGCGAGATCTAGTGGAGGAATTTCTGCATGGCAAAACTCTATGTACTTATGCAAAGTTCAATTAAAAATATCAATTTGCAAAGTTGAGCAAGTGGCATATGTTGGGACCCGAAGGCATGCCGAAGGTAAGCTAATTAGCATGGGTTAGCTAGGTCGACCAGGCGTAGGGAGCTACGCCCGACACCCTGCGGGGATGTCGAATCCGTAGACGTATTCTACGGAGGTTGGGTTCGAGTCCCAACCCCCTAGTAAAGCAAGGCTGGGTTCAAGTCCTGACCCCATACTAGGGCGTGGTGAGGTGAGGAGTATAGGGACACCTATATTCCGTTGTCATGGGCTCTTGGCCGGGGAGGCTAACTTATGCACACCGCTAAGTGGGGGGATGCCCCCGAAGACATGGTCAACAAGTCGTAGGATAAAACGAGATGTTCGATGTGGGCATCGAACTTCTTCTATGGGTGGTGGAGTTGTAAGGAACCAACTCGCCGAGGTGTCGTAGGCTAAAGGAACCCCGAAAGCATGACCAAAATGACAAAGAGTTCATCGGATGGGACCAAGTCGAGGATCGAGTCCAAGACCGACTCTAGGACCGAGTTCGAGATAGAATCCGGAATCGAGTCCGAGACCGACTCGGGGACTGAGTTCGAGTCCGAGTTCGAGACCGAGTTCGAGACGGAGTCCGAGATCCGAAATCGGGTCCGAGACCGAGTCCGAGGTCGAGTCCGAGGTCGGGTCTGAGATCGGGTCCGAGATCGAGTCCGAGATCGAGTCCGAGACCGAATCCGAAGTCGGATCCGAAATCGGGTTCGAGATCGAGCCAGAGACTAAGTCCAAATACTAATACGAGTCAAGGGGTGAAAGCCCAAAGCGTGCGTCTCCCAGGGCGGGGGGGCTGTAGGGGGTTCCAAAAGTATAGTAGGGATAGTGAGGTCCAGGAACCAGTTTAGAAGGGACTCTCCAGTGGGGCTCCCAAACTGACTTGAGGTTGGGACTGGGACCGAGGGGCCTTGGGTGGGAGTGAGCATGGACTTGGTTGGTGCCGGAGGGGCCATCCAAGGAAGTGCTCAAGAGCAGCTCCCACTCCCGAAAGGGAAACCGATTGCGGTGCTCCCGGCTCATGTGGAGTGGTGCCCCACTTGAGTACCATGCAGCTCATTGGTCCTCGCCCTTCCTAGGGGCTTGGGCCTTCCTTCGGGATAGAAGTGGGGGGGTAAAGGTACCCATACCGGGCCGCTAGGCCACGGTGTTTCGCCCCGGCGTCCCGAAGCAAGTGTTGCACTCAAGACTTGGGATTTAGAGGGTCCTATGATCAAGTCTTGTGGTACCAAGGGAAGTTAGGAACCTGGAAGCTTGGTGTGCTTGGCTGCTTGTGCTTGCGGGGAGTGTAGCCGAACCTTAAGTCCAGTCTAACCCGGGGAGGGGGATTGGGAGAGATTGGGAATCTGTGGATGGTGGCTAACGCTCCGTTGCTCGTGCAGTGAGTAGCTGAAAGCAAGTAGGACCAAGTAGGAGCTGGTACCATAGGCAAGAACCTTGGCGAGGGAACTTAGCAAAAGCCAAGGCAGTGTCGGACGGATAGACGAGGTGAGCTAGCAAATTGGAAAGGAAAAATTTGTGGCTTACATATAGACCTTGATCCAGTGGCAATGTTGGTAAACACAGCTATGGACAAAAAGGGACATTGGTGGGGACTGGAAAAGGGATATTGGAGAAAGCTGTTCCCCATATCTACGGGCATCCTAAGGATGCTAAGGAGTGGATCTGGGATGACCACTCATGGATGGATAGCCCAGTCCTTAAGGGAGGGGACCGTGATGTAGGTGGTGTTAGACCACCGATATGACCAAGGTGAAGGGGCATGGCCTGAGCGTAACGGGCTAATTTGTCAGTGGTACCTTGGGGTGTCGGTCATGGGATTGGACACGTGGAGCACTTGGACCAAGTGCAAAAGTTGAGTGGCATCATTCTCAAGGCTAACAAGTCCCCAAGTTTGGAATAGGACTTATGGAGGTTGTGAGTGAGACTCCTCCAAGTGGTCAAAGGTATAGTTAAGTAACTAAAGTAGAATGGAAAAATTAGTCGCTTACATATCCATGGTTGTGCTTGCCAACACCACCACCGGGTCAAGGCCTATAAGCCTGACCACTAAGTCCCACTGTCTTTTAGGACTTCCTCACCATGTGATATTATCTTTAGTCACTACACTAGAGGATTGCTCTTCTTCCTTTCTATAGTCTAGGACTTTGTGGTGACATTTCAAAACATTATAGCCCTACACAAGCTTTATGGGTATTCTCCCCACGTTTTGCCTTTAGGTGCCTTATCTATATGGTTAGAGTGAGGTTCTAATAAGCCACACTAGATATCCAAGTAGGTAGTGCCACCCACACTTGGATTGGGAGCATTGACCATTCGATCACCGAGGGAGATATAGCCAGCTCTTGAACACTTCAACAAGTTACCCCGTTTGTTTGTCTATACTCACTCTAGCCTTAAACTCCTTAATGGTTATATCATCACCCAACACATGGGTATAGCCTTCCTTGGTTACATTAGTCTTTCCTGGCTAAACTAACTCTACTAAAGTCTGCCCCCTGCTATACTTTTGGAGCTCACCAAACCCCCTAGGGTCTGGGAAACGAATTCTTTGGGCTTTCACCCTCAGACTTAGACTCGGGCTCGGACTCAGACTCGGACTTGGACTCGGTCTTGGTTTCAGTCTCAGTCTCAGTCTTGACCTTGGTCTCGGTCTCAGTCTTGACCTCGGTCTCGGTCTTAGTCTTGACCTCGGTCTCGGTCTCAGTCTTGACCTCGGTCTCGGTCTCAGTTTGACCTCGGTCTCGGTCTCAATCTCTGTTTCCATCTCGGGTCCATCTCAAACTCCATCTCTGACTCCATCTCAAACTCTATCTTGGGTCTATCATACTCCTTTTCGGGCCCATCTCGAACTCCATCTTGACACTTCCATGTGTTATGTATTGGTCCTCTTATGTCCCTTTTCTAAAAGCTCACTTATTGCTTGTTATGTGCTCTCTAAAAACTCACTTACTGCTTCCTCAAGCACTTCGTTAAGAGTTCCACTACTAGTCTCAATTATCTAAGTTGGAGCTTTTAGTTCAAATGTGTTACACTCATTTGGCTTCTACTTCAGCCATTACCACAAAGCATCCTTTTGGTTCCATTTTGGGGCTTAGGGATTTGTATCTCACAACTCCACCACTTATAAACGAAGTTAGATGTCCTCATCAAATGATAAACCATTTTATAAAGTAACCCCATTATAGATTACCATTTTCCTTGGCACCAAGCCAATATTCATCAATGGTTCGACACCAAAAGCTCACCATACATTTCCCATCCTTTAAAGAGTATGGTCTCTCCAATTGAAAGATTTATTAAACCATTTATGGTAGTCCTTCCCTTTTTGTTTATTTAGTTCTTGCTATACACTTTCTCTATCTTAATATTACTACTAGTCTTAATTTCTATTAATATAACCATCACACTTTAGAACTTTTAATTTTGACTTCTCAAAGTTGATTTCTTGAGTGTTTTCAACACCTTGCATTACATATGTTATGCAAACTCCATTTTCCCATCCTAAGAAATTCTTTATTTAAGGGCACCATCATGCTCTCTTCTATTTTGTCCTACTCTAGACACTAAGTTCCATTTATCCATAATTTATGTTAAAACTGTCCATGACCCTATCATTTAGTTACCTTGCCGCTCCCTCCTTTGCAGTTTTCACTTTTGCCAAATTTAAACATTTAGGAATCCATCCTTGGAAACACATTCCTTTTCCCACAATCCATTAGCATCCAACACATAAGTGTTTTTTGCTCAACTTTGTCGTTTGGATTCCTTCCAATGATTTTTATGGCCCAATCTTGGCCATTAGTATATCCTTTGATTGTTGCACCAAGCAACATAAGATCACTACTTTCATTCTTGAGATATCCTTTCAGTTTCATAACAAAGGCTTTGCTTTGTTAAATATAAAGGGTGTTCACCCCTAATAGGTCCCTTTAGCATTCTTGCTATGGGCTTTATCCATAACCCAACTTTATGGCCTTCCCATAAGTCTTTCTTAGAAATTATTTTCTTGGATTCACATCACATTGACACAGTCTATTGTGAGACACAAAATCCCTAGGCCCCAAAGTGGAGCCGGAAAGGGTGCCACGTGGTAGTGGCCGAAGCGAAAGCCAAACGAGCATAACACGTTTGGACTAAAAGCTCCGACTTGGAAGGTCGAGAGCGGGAGTGGCACTCCCAACAAAGTGCTCGAGGAGCAAGCACGAGACAACCAATAAGAAAGGCTCCAAAAAGGGACCCAAAAAGGACCAACACATGACACATGGAAGTGTCCGAGATGGAGTCCGAGGCGGACCCGAGTTGGAGTCCGAGATGGACCCGAATTGGAGTCCAAGATGGACCCGAGACGGAGTCCGAGATGGACCGAGACGGAGTCCGAGATGGACCCGAGATGGATTCCGAGATGGACCCGAGATGGAGTCCGAGATGGAGTCCGAGATGGACCGAGACGGAGTCCGAGATGGAGTCCGAGAAGGACCCGAGATGGAGTCCGAGGTCGAGACCGAGACCGGGACCGAGACCGAGACCGAGACCGGGATCGAGACCGAGACCGAGACCGGGACCGAGACCGAGACAAGGGCCAAGGCCGAGACCGAGCCCGAGTCCAAGTCCGAGTCCGAGTCCGAGTTTGAGTCTGAGAGGGTGAAAGCCCAAAGCGTTCGTCTCCCAGACCCTAGGGGGTTTGGTGAGCTCCAAAAGTATAGTAAGGGGGAGGACTGCAGTGGAGCCAGTTTGGCCAGGAAAGGCCAGTTTGGCCAGGAAAGGCCAGTTTGGCCCAGGAAGGCCGGACCCAGTGTTGGGTGAGGAACTGCCCACTGGGAAGTCCAAGACTAGAGTGAACACGGACTGACAAGCGGGGTAGCTTGGTGAAGTGTTCAAGAGCCGGCTCTAGTTCCCCCGGGAGATCAACTGGCCGATGCTCCCAGTCCAAGTGTGGGTGGCACTACCTACTTGGATACCTGGTGTGGCTCAACGGAACCTCGCTCTAACCCCATGGCTAGAGCACCCAAAGGCGAAAGGCAGGGAGAGTACCCATGAGGCCCGCGTAGGGCCACGGTGTTCCGAAATGTTGTCCCAAAGGCCCAGACTATGGAAAGGAAGAGGAGCAGTCCTCTGGGGTAGTGACCAAGGACACAGTCGTGTGGTGAGGAAGTCCCAGAGGACTATGGGACTTAGTGGTCGGGCCTGTGGGTCTCGATCCAGTGGCAGTGTTGGCAAACACGGCCAGGGGCAGAAAGGGACTTAGTGGGGACTGATAGAGGGATATTGGGGAAAGCTATTCCCCTTGTCGGTGGGCATCCTAAGGATGCTAAGGAGTGGATCTGAGATGACCACTCACGGAGGGTTTGCCTAGTCCTGGAGAGCCAAGACTGTGATGCAAGTGGTAATGGACTACCAGTGTGGCAAAGGTGATTGGGCATGGCCTTAGCGTAACGGGCTGCCATATCGGTGGTACTTTTGAGTGTCGGTCATGGGATCGGACACGTGGAGCACTTGGACCAAGTGCAAATGTTGAGTGGCATGGATGCCATTCTCGGGGCTAGCAAATCCCAAGTCCTGGATTGGACTTATGGAGGTTGTGAATGAGACTCCTCCAAGTGGTCGGAGGTGTGGTTAAGTGACTAAAGTAGAATGGAAAAATTAGTCGCTTACAATTTGGTATCGGAGCTGTTCCTTAATCCGACTTTTATTGGTGCTCAAGTATATCACCACTAGTGTTGGCATTGGAAGGTCTGAGGAGTGGGCCTATCCTTGAGGAGTAGCAAGTCAGGAAGACATGGCTCTCCATTACAGTTCATGTGTGAACTTGTAGACAAGGTGGTGGATAGAAAAGGGCCAATAATGGAACGACTTTGGGATCTTGGGAACAGTGCAAGGTTTTCCTCATTGAGTTGAGGATGTGATCTGGATGAGCATTTGTCTCAGCAAGTTGGCTAAGGTAGTTGTGGTAAACAACTATAGTTAGGATCACGGGAAAGATAGAGACTCCAAAACAATAAAGGAGTCATAAGATTATCCTCATATAGTTGAGGTTGGTGCTCATGAATGTGAGACCAGAAGTAATGACCGTGGGAGGTCAAATACGAAAGAGGACTCAAGTCCTTGAAATGGTAGCCGGGGCTACCTTTAATAAATGCTGGAACAACCCAAGGAGTTGGGGGGTGTACTTAGAGATGAGTGGTATTCTCATCACATGGACAAGTAGTCCTAAGGGGCAAAGGTTGCCCCCAGAGAACAAAATCAAGTGTCAGAGTAACACTTGTGAAAATAGTCCTTTTGAGTGGGACAGGAATGCAAGAAGTGTATTCCAGTGAGCTAGTGCCTCATAAGTAGGACCTTACGGGTCTGTGGATTAACCAAGTCCAAAACTGCTCGATGACTCAAGTAGAGTCAAAGGACGGTCCTAAAAGGACTGATGGAAGCATTTGGACTAAGGTGTGTTGTACCTTACAAAGGATGGGGGGGGGATTATAGGATCCAAGGATGAGAACAGAGGGTATCTCATCGATGGCAAAATGTGCCATGCTAAAGTCGTGGGAAAGGTGTTCCCAAAAAGAAAACAACTTTGACACAAAGTTGTGTGTGACCTCTATGATGCAGTGCTAACAGATGGTTGGCATGAGAAAGAGTGGTATTGGTCTTGGCAAAGACTTAGACACAAAGAAGAAGTGTCATAGAGGTAAGCTCGTGGAGCCGATGGTGTGGAGACACCAAATGTGCCAAGGTGTGATACCTTGAGGTTATGTTGGTGGGTTCATGAGAACCCCTTGCCAAAGGAATCCCAATGGAAATGGGAATGGCATAGCCTAAGCTGCAAAGCATGCAGTTGGAGTGTGGTGACCCAGATAATGATGGAGGTGTGAAAGCACCAAGCAATGAGTTGTAGGACTTGACAACTATGAGGCAACTAAGCAAGAGGTGCAAAATAACTAGTTAAACGGGTAGAAGGTAGCTACCCAAGACTTCTTAATAGCATAGGGAAGTCGCATATACCCTTACGGGGGATAAGTTGCTTGTGTTGCGATATAGTAAGTCAATGTCATAAAAGGAAATACTCATTGTCAAGAAAGCCATCATTGGGACACCCGAACACTCTAGAACACCAGAAAGTGGTGTTTGATGTCGCGAGGGCAATGGATAAAGCCCAAGGGACTAAGTCCCTAGCGAATGATAGATAGAAGGTGCTATCCAAATGTCCAAGGTTGCGGAGACAGGAGAGGACTGTCTACCCGAGTTGGACAAAGCCAAAAATGGAATTTTGGCAAGGCTAGTGATGGGCCTGTAAAGGCCCATAAGCAACAATGTAATCCTAGTGTGTGGGATTATAAGGTGAGCATACCTGGATTGAGGAACCACTCCCTGGGCTATTGGGTAGGTTCATCCCTAAGGATACTTGCTAAGGCATGATAGAAGGTGCAAAGCTATCCTCCTGGTCTGGAGGAGAATAACCGAAGGAAAGGTGTGAAGCCAAAAGCAAGAAGTAAGGGGATGGAACCGAACCATAGGAATCGAAGGGCATAACCAAGGTTGGTTATGCCAGCTGGGAGTGGAGAATCAAGTGGGGGCTCGAGGGTGTTGCCGCTAGCAACCGTGATGCCATGAAGAGTCTAAAATATGGAATTGTCCATGTTAGACTATGTGGCAATTGGAAAGCTTGCAAAAAAGAAGGCCTTAGCAAGCTAAGGGACAGAGTTCCTTCAAGGTTCCGAAAGAGGATTCTAGGTAGCGTAGTACCTAGAAAGGCCAAGCATAAATGGTTCAAGGAACGCGCGAAATCAGAGTGGCGCAGCAGAAGCATGGTCTTGAAGCTTGCCATGAGGCAAGGCTATCAAGGTTAGGGAAGTAGTTCCCGAGTGTTCAAAGAGAAGGCTTTGAACGAAAGTCGATGATCAAGGGCTTTCACGCTTGTGCAGGAACCATGTTAAAGTGGTCGGAGGACTTGCCAAAGCGAGATTGGCAAGTCAAGGGAACAAATACCCTAGTTGAAGGTGATAACTTCAAAAAAGGGTGGGCCATGGGGCCAAGCATGGAGGAGTCCATGCATGATCACAGGCTTGTCAAGTGAGAAGACTTGGCAGTGGGGAGGAACTAGGTTCCTAAGCTGTGATCTATAGTGCGCTTTAAATATAAGTTAGTGCACAGGCGTGGGGAGTCACGTCAGGCATCCGGTGTGATGCCGTCTGTAGATGCATATACGGAGGTTGGGTTCAAGTCCCGACCCTCTAGTGCTTGGGTTCGAGTCCCAAATCACTAGGGCGTGGTGATGGTTTGGAATATGAGGACACTCATATTTCGGTGGTCATGGACTCTCAGTGGGGAGACTGGTTTGGGCACACCGCCAAGCGAGGGATGCTTCGGAGTCGTGATGCACGGTTAGATTGCTTAGTGTGAAAGCTCAGCATATCTAACTTGAACGCTTTGGTGCAAGTGGCACCAAGGACATGGTGAGTGAGATGGGGACACCTAATCTCAGTTGCTATGAACCCTTGGCCGTAAGGGCTAGCTTGGGTGCACCGCCAAGTATTGGGGATGCCCCCGGGGTTATAGTCAACAACTTGGAGGTCTAGAAGACCAAGTACCTCTTGGCAACTCTGTTAAGGTGCCAAGGTGAGATCACTAGGTGATCTTATGGCCAGATAAGGACAAGGTCCTTGGTTGGCTAAGGAATGAAGTTCCTAGTTCAAAATGTTGAAATTGAACTGTTTAAGATGGTGTGGCTTGGTCGTGATGACCAAGTGGGAAGAGCACCTAAGGGAAATAAACTATGTCCGTCCGATGGCATAGTGAGTCCGAGGAAAGTAGTCTCTATAAAAGATCCATGGGAGGGTCACAAAGTTGGGCCATGGATAGAGCCCATAGCAGAAGATGCTAAAGAGACGTACTAGGGGTGAACATCCTCCGGACTTGGCAAAGAAGAGTCTTTGCTATGGAACCGAAAGGATACCTCAAAAATGGAGGTAGCGATCCGATGTTGCTGGGTGCAACAATCAAGGATAGGAGCAAAGGACTAGTGGCCAAGTTTGGGCCATGGAATTTAAATGGAAGGGATCCAAATGGCAAAGTTAGCCAAGGAACACTAATGTGTTCGGTGCTAACAGCTTGTGGGAAAGGAAGTGGACTTCCAAGGATGGATTCTTAAGTGCTCCAATTTGGCGAAGTAAAAGCTCCAAGTGAGGGAGCGGTAAGGTAGCCAAATGATAGGGCCATGGACAGCCCTAGCACAAAGTATGATAAATGGAACTTAGTGCCCAAGGTGGCACGAAATAGAAGAGAGGATGATGGTGCCCTCAAGTAATGAACTTCCTAGGATGGGGAAGTGGAGTTGCACAATCTGTGCAATGCAAGGTATTGGAGACACTTAGGAAATTGACTTCCAAAAGTCAAAACAGTAAAAGTTCCAAGGTGCAAACGTTCAATAGATGGAAATTGAGACTACCCGAGAAGGAGTAGTGGGATTGACTTAGAGAAGGGTCTTTAAGAGGTTTAGCGAGAACCACTACATGTGGTCCAATCAGTCTCTAAGTTGGGGAGGCTACCCTC